>NC_054383.1:19460000-19762500 GCF_017654675.1 Xenopus laevis
CATGTAACATACTGTTAGATGGTAGGCCGGTCTTATTCTTCTAGCTGAAAAGCTGAGCTGAAAACAAGAACAAGAAGACGGGAGTTACACAACGTAATGAAGGTTACACAATGTTAGATTGAATAAAACGATTTTCTGAATAGCGTGCATTTAATTTGATTCAAGTCTTGCCTTTTAAAGCTATTGTATGGGGCGAGGTATAATTCTTTGTTTGCAAAACTACCAATAATTAGCTTTTTTTCACCTTGTCACCTTTACGTTCTCACAGATTGAAAAGACTCTTAAGTCTCATTATGGCCGTACATGCATTGATACAGTTGGGCAGTTTAAATGCTTTTGACCTCGCTATCATTGACTGTAAATGGACATCTTGGGAGTTTGTTTTGATAGGTTCTTCTGCAATCCCATCAGATCACTTGGTCTGTCCTGATAGATGTGAACTGAGGGTGACTCCCCTCTGCAGATACAGGAGGCAGCATTTGAAAATGAGAGGATTACTGCTCTACCAAGCTTCTGCTCAGATTCACTCATGGCCACTACCAAACACTGAAAAATTTGCTTTTGCCAAAATGTTCCACCTGTTAAAAGTACATGTGATAGTCCGCAAAATGATAATGAACCCTAGTCCTATATTCTAGTTCCAAGATATTAGTGTGATGCCTCTCTTCCCTTAATACATGGTGAGGTATCTTCAAGGTCTTCAACTTGAGTGCCTCTGCATTTTGTATGTGCAACTCTTACTTTATTAAATCACTCAAATTAAAATGTGTTGAACCTTAAAATGAGGCACTTGTTTTACTCCTCTGTGAAGCATTCCAGCACTGCTCTTCACCAACACCCTTTTGGGGCCCTGGAATTTTCTGTGGTGTTACCAACAGGGAACCTATTAATTTATAATGTCAAACAAGTATGGGTGAGGGACAGACTAGGGTTCTCTTGTTGCATTGTCATTATGAATGCAGTGGAATGTTGCACCCATAATGCAGGATGTAAGAGCACACTCATTGGCCAACATGTCCTCTTATTAATAGATTATATTAAGACGATATCTATGACATCTGACCTAGCCTATGTGACATCTGGCCAGTGGGACTTGGAGTAGGACATTCCTGGAGCTTTAAAGGGGTGGTTCACCATTAAGGCCATTGTTATATCAACAACTATTTCCTTTTCTATAAATATACATTTATGTGGCTTTATAACAGGCAATGCTATTTCACAAACAACCAGAAAGTGCATTGAAACAGACTTTTCCATTAGCACCCAAAGCCTATGATCATTTCAAAATGTCTCCTATCCTAAATGTGTCTCAGAAGGAAATGTATTTGTCCACATGATACCAGCAGTTTCAAGGGAAGCACAATTTGTGAAGCTTGTTGCTCGGATCCTGTTGTTTTTTCCCCTAAGCTGCATGGCTGAAGACAGAACTGCTGGGAAATAAACTCCTATAGTTGAGAGATTTCGTTATTATCTGTGATAAGTGTTATTCTCTTACCAGCTGTGAGCCAAGTGTAATAGGATCAAGCAGGAGAGGCTTTGCAAGGTCAGTGGGCTAGTTTGTGCCATTGTTAAAGGGGGTTGTTCAACTTTTAGTATGTAGAGAGTGATATTCTGAGACAATTTGCAGTTTTTATTATTTGTTTTTTGAGTTATTTAGTTTTATATTCAGCAGCTCTCCAGTTTGTAGTTTCGGCATTCTAGTTGCTAGGTTCCAACTTCCCCAAGCAACCATGCATTGATTTGAATAAGAGACTGGATTATGAATAGGAAAGGACTTGAATATAAAGATGAGTAATAAAAAGTAGCAATAACAATACATTTGTAGCCTTACAGAGCATTTGTTTGTGACCCCCATTTGAAAACTGCTGGAAAGAGTCAGAAGGCAAATAATTAAAAAACAGATCAATAATGAAGACCAATTGAAAAGTTGCTTAGAATTGGCCATTGTATAACATACTAAATATTGACTGAAAGGTGAACCACCCCTTTAATAAATGATATGTTACATGATCACATATTTCTGGAGTAAATTAGATTATGTGCATAGTAGGAGCTCATTTAAATCTACACCTTTCTTAATGCAGCACAGCACCTTGTGGTCCCACCACTCTTACAGTACTACTAAAAGTCTTGGAATCTTGTAAGAGCCAGTGGTATTGGGGAAGTTTGTGGGTGGGTGGTACAGGTTTTTTTGTAAAAGGGTTGAATTCTCCTTTAATGTTTGTTAAAACATTCCTTTTTTGTGCTTAATCAGTACCTACCTTGCTATTGAACTTTATCTTGTACCTACCCTGCCTGCAATCAGTGCCATACTTCCCTGTCTTGCCAGCTTTGCCTGCGTTAAATGCCCTGTTTGTGCCTAATAAAGAATAAAGCCTGTTTCCCAGTACCAGCCTTCCCTGCCCAGTTCTGGACAAAGTGGACCTTTATGTGCCAGTAAAAAAATTCTTCAAATGGATTATCTGGGTTGCCTTTTGTATCAGTGACTTATTGGGCTAAACTCCACTGGAGATTTTGTAGAATGGCGTCAGATCGACAAATAGGGTTGCCACCTGTCTGGTTTTGACCCGGACAGCCCGGTGTTTTGAAGTGCTGCCCGGGTTAAAACTGCCTACCCGGTTTACCAAATTAGAAAACCGTGCAGGATTCCCTATTGTAGACACGGCGATCGGCCGAACATCGCGTCATAGCCCCGTTCCCGACGTCACTGGCCGCCCCCTGTGCATCACTGCCCTGCCCCCCCTCCCGGTCTTCACCAGGCTAAAAGGTGACAACCCAATCGACAAAAAACATAATACAAGTCAATTGTAGTCTCAATGATCAAAATATAATGGGAATGATACATAAACCTGATGTGTAAATTACAGAGGAAAGTTTCCCAACGCTTCATTTGACAAGATAAAATATGATGGTGTTTGACCAACTTTTTTTTCCCATTGAAATACATTGAATGTTGGAGGGGACGTGTCGGCTCCAGCTACAACGTGGAGTTCCTCCCTCTAGCTATAGGGGATCAGATTTTGTAGGATCCTACAATTTCATTCTGTTATGGTATTGCATGGCAATTGCCCTTAAAAATTTAAGAGGATTTAACAAGGAGGTGAATTAAGGGGGTTATGATTTCATTGAGTTGGGGTGCTTCACCTTTGAGATAATTTTAGTATGATGTAGAGAGTGATATTCTAAGACAATTTGCAATTTGTTTTCATTTTTTTTATTGAAGGTCTTTGAGTTATTTAGCTTTTTATTCAGCAGCTCTTCAATTTGCATCTTAACCAATCTGGTAACTAGGGTCCAAATTACCCTAGCAACCATGCATTGATTAGAATAAGAGGCTGTAATATGAATAGGAGAGGCCTGAATAGAAGGACAAGTAATAAAAAGTAGCAATAACAATACATGTGTAGCCTTACAGAGCATTTGTATTTTAGAAGGGAGTCAGCAACACCCATGTGAAAGCTGCAAAGAGTCCGAAGAAAAATAATATTAAACTATAAAAAAATAAATAATGAAAACCACTTGAAAAGTTGCTTAGAATTGGCCGTCCTATAACATAATAAAAGTTACCTTAAAGGTGAACCACCCCTTTACGTTTTCTCGCAGTCATTTGGTAACAAGCCATAACAGTATTGTTAGAAGTCCAATATATTTATGAAACTGATTGACCTTAGTCCAGGTGGGAAGTTCGGATTATGAAGAAGAGATTGAAGATTTATTATTGGGTTTGATTACTGAGTTTTATATTTGTTTATTGTGATGGTGCCAATCTTGGTTGTTGGAGGGCAATTGTGCTTGCATAGTCAGATGACATTTGTAGGGGAGTTTGTGAATTTTGTTGTTAGATTGGGACCCTGAAATTGGAATCAGTTCAACATGAAAATTGAGCATTTATTGTAACACAGAAACTTCATAGTATGTATGAAAGTGTATGTATGTGTTTAGTCTTTAATGGATGGACATTTCTAATTAGGCGGTTATTTATTAAAATCCAAATTTTAAAATTTTGAAAACTTGAATTTTTAGATGGAAAAAAAACTTGGATTTTTCAAGATTTATTATACCCCGATGCTGCAAAAAGCCTGCCATCTCAGACCTGTCGAGGTCCTGTATAAGTCAATGGGAGAGGCACCTATCTCAATTAGATGTTTTCGTGGTCTGCTCTGGGTTTAGCCCGAAATCCAAAAAAAAACAAAAACTCTAAAAACTAGAACAATTCAGATAAAATTAGAGAAATTCGGGAAAGAGGCTGAAAAATTGAGTGTTTCGGTTCTTCGCTCGAGTTTTTCGAAAATCGATTAAAATCTAGTTTTTTTTATTTATAAATAAGCTAAAATCGGGGAGATTGGTCATGTTTTTTTTTAAATAAAATATGAGATACATTCAGATTTTAGTAATTAGCCCCCTTACTGTTTCCCAATAATCATCTACACACAATAATGAGGTTCATAATCCCATAGGAGTGGTCATTTACAACCACAGGTGCAGTGGGCTAAATCCATTTTTGAGCTCAATTACCATGTTTTTAGCCACAAGGCAGCATTTTTTTCACAATTCCAGTACAATTGCAGCTGATGTGGCAAAACTGGCAGAAAACTTTCTGGATGCGTGATTTTCTTCATAAAATTGGTGTTGGGAAGCGCATCTATGTAGAATTGCTAGGAATGCGTCTTGACACAAATACCTTTAAAATACAAGATATTTCTGCAGCTATAAATGGCCCCTAGGATAGTCCAGGATAGATGACTTTAATCATTTTAAATCATGCTAAAAAGTCCTGCTCAAAGACATCATTATCTGATTCATTTGAAAGAATGAAATATATTGACTAACCGTGAAGTCCTGGGCATGGTGGCATTAAACTGGTACACAAGATAAGAATTAATGCCGATGTATCTTTAAATGGGATTCCAACGGAACTCTGAAGTTATATAATTAAAGCATTAGTTCAATTAGTTCCTCATTCAATTTAACATACTGTAGCTGTTTAAATTCACATCAGTTTACCTTGGAATTACCACAGTTAATAAAGATTAATTTTCATGTTTACCATTAAGTATAAATAATCGTGTGTGTATATTTCAGTTTGTTTATTAGATACAGAGCCATCTGGATGATTCTAGACAAACAAAAACTGTTCTTCCCATTAATCAAAACAGTTTTCTTCTAAAAAAAAAATTTCTTTCCAAATTCAATAAGGCCATTTTTTTTCCACAGTCTCATTTATGTACCAGACTGAAATATGGAAAACACAGATGGTATTTCACTCTCTTCTTTTTTTTATTTATTCTATATTTAATTAATGAAGGCTTTCTGCTGCAAATGAGACACCAAAAATAAGGGTTTCCCTCCATCAATTTTAACGCCAATGTTCTTTCATTTTTCAGGGGTCTTTTTGCTGGAAACTTTAGCGCAACACATTATACGGAAGATGGAGCTTTTGTGTCTACTGCACTTAACTACACGGTAAGTTCTGTGGCACTGGTCCAGCATGGAAGTCATGATACCAAGACAAAAGATTTATAATAGTGCAGGCTGAACAGTGACGTGGATAGAAAAACCCAGGTACCATAAAGCAGTGCTATGCCTTGTTGTTGCTAAACTTTAAAACTGATTTACCATGAATTTACAAGGACATTATCAATGAATGGTGTCCAGCCAATTGTGTATTGGAGATGCAAGAGCAGTGGTGTAACTAGATATTACTGGACCTCATAGCTAATTATTTTTCAGGCCCCCCAAATATCTAGAGATTGACCTGTTGTATATGAATTAGGGCCTCATGGGGCACCTATACGTCCTGGTCCCCTGTAGGGTCTTTTTCCTCTGTAGTTACGCCCCTGTGCAAGAGGGTTAGAACATTGCACATGTTTTATGTATACCATTGACAAAGTATATGCATTTTGCACCTATAACAAACCAACCACAGTCTCAAATAATATCCCCCCCAACATAGATCTCAGCAAATACTCAGTGCTTGTCATGTACGGCCCAGCATCTGAACAGACCAGCTTTTCCAAGACCAGAAACATGGACAGCATTTGGGGAAACCATAGAGTTGTAAATGAAAAAAAATTGGGGTTGAAAATGTTGACGTTGTGTAGTTCTACCACTTAAAAGGTTACAATAGTCTCTTTTATTTTTAGAGAATGCAGCAGCCTGGGGATGTTTGTGTGAACCCCAAACAAGAGCAGTTTCTATCAGCCATTTTTTATTTCCCCCATAAGACTACATTCAGCCCTAATTGCTTTGAGATATAAGCTTCTCCAATGGACCCTAGAAGTCTAAGCCGAACATTGGCAAGTAATCCCACTCCAGCTTCTAAATTCAGCAGGAGGAAATGTAATGGAGTGGGGAGAAGAATAGAGGTCCAGGATCTGCTGCCTCTGGCAGTTGAATATTCATCTCTTTTGCTTTAAGAGAAGGCAGTAGCACTCTGCATGACAGTGTCAGACTGGCCTGACTGGGGATGTTTGCGTGGGCCTTAAACAAGGACAGTTCCTATCAGCATTTCATATTTCCCCAATAGGCCTTTTGTACTACAGTATGTAAGACCTATGACATTCAACACAATTTACAACTAGTTGTTGATAGATATAATGTTCTCTGATGGGCCCAAGTAGACCTAGCTCAACACTGGCAAATACCCCCTCCAGCAATGGAGTGGGAAACAGAACAAAATTCCAGGCTCTACTGCCTCCAACATTACAATATTCATGTCTTTTGCTTGGGCTATTTGCATGGGCATGAATTTCCCCCATAGGACTATCTACAACTAAATGCTTTGAGATATAAGCTTCTCCAATGGACCCAGGAAGGCCCAGACAACACTTGCAAGGGATCCCCTCCAGCTTTTAAATTTATAGCAAGAGGAATAGCAATGAGTGGGGAGCAGAATAGAGGTCCAGGCTCTGCTGCCTCCAGCAAAAGAATATTCATCTCTGTAACTTTAAAGGGGAACTAAAGTCTAAAATAGAATGATGCTAGAAATGCTATATTTTGTATACTAAACATAAATATGAACTTACTGCACCAGAAGCCTAATTAAACAAATGATTTATGGTTTCAGATTTGGCCACAGGGGGCTTCTGCTTTGTTAAACATCTTTGTTTAACCAAGACAATGCACATGCCCATTGTAGTCTGGGCTTCAGTTGGGAGGTTACGCTTAGGGATCATCATAAATGATCAAAACAGCACAGGTCAAATAATATCTGTCATAGAAGTCATACAGCAAGACTGATTAATAATCAGAATATACAGACTGCACTGGGTCTGCGGATACGAATCTCTACACAGTCGCCGGCTGCTTTATAGGGGAACAAACAAAGCGGCTCGAGGTCAGGTTAGTAAGGTGGGTGCCATTTGAAAGTATGATTGTTTCCCTGCAGAGCAGTTAGGAACCATCTGAAGATTCCTATCCACAGCAGTCAAATTCTAGGTTCTAGCCAGTGGGAAGGCAGTTCGGGGAGATTAGAAGAAGAAGAGTCGATTTGTCACAGGGAGACTAAATCTCCCCGAATCTCCACGCGTGTCTCTGCCCTTAAATTCTACAAAGGCAAATAGGTGTGGAGCAGGTCCAAGTTCTGCTGCCTCCAGCATAACAATAGCCTAAATCAGCCCAGAAGAATTTATACAAAATAATGCTAGCCCATGGACTAGTCCAAAAGGGCAAGGGCATGTTGTTCCCCTACAACAGTCTCAGGTTCTTTCACTTAACAAGAAGTACAATCTAAGATAGGAATTATTTGAGAAAAAAGATTACATTTGATGGACGTGTTTTTTTCAGTCTTAACTACTCTGAAATATGGTTGTGTTCTTATCTTTAATGAAAAACCAGGAACGGGCTTAATATGTTAAAAAAGTAAAGCAATAGACCACTAGAAGGTTATATAGTATACATGTAAATAGACCTCAATAGAGCTTTCAAAGACATGGAACCTGTTATCCAAAATACTTGGGACCTGGGGTTTTCTGGGTAAAGGACCTTTATGTAATTTGGATCTCTATACCATAGGTCTACTTAAAATTAAATTAAACATTAAATAAACCCAATAGGCCGGTTTTGTTTTTAATAAGGATTAATTATATCTTAGTTGGGATCAGGTACAAGGTGTTATTTTATTATCACAGAGAAAAAGGAAATCATTTGTAACAATTAAAATTATTTCATTAATATGGAGTCTATGAAGACTACCTGCCTATATTTCGGAGCTTTCTGGCTAATGGGTTTCCGGATAACAGACACCATAAGGATATAGGCAGATAGTCATAATAATGTGACCATGTAATTCTCCCAACCCCCCGAGAATAGTCTTCTGAACACTATTTAGTTCCTCAACCCCCCCCCCAGCACTGACAAAATATCCCGGCCCTAAATACCCATAGTTGTATAGATTAGAATGAGCATGGTGAAGATGCCTTATATTGGGCAATCTGCATTTCCACAGTGACCGGGATTATTGTCATTCCATTTTGTGTTTCCTAATTTCTTTTTAACATAAATGATTTGAACAAAAGTCAGAGTTTATTACGGCAGAATATGAAGATTTGAAGATGAGCTTTAGGGACTAATGCACCGTATGACCTGTGATTGTACAGTGACACGGCATTTATGATCAGAATTGGACAAATTGGAGGTGAAGCACAATGTGACCGCCAGGCTAAGTACATTAATATAATATTGCTGTTACATTAAACTATTCCTCATTTTTATACACCATGGAAAAGAAATGATTCCATATTGAACACAGAAGCTATCCTGACAGATTTATTCCATATAATACTGAGGTTTCAAGATGTATCTTAAGGTAATGGTTCAGTTATGCAGAAACCCATTATAGAAAATGTTCCAAAAACTGACAATGATGTTCCGAACAGCAGAATATTCTTCCTGCCTGATTTGCCATGCCTCGGGAATTATAAGGCAATAGGGCTTATTTCCTTACTCTTGACTCAGTAAGCAAAGTGCAGTTTTTGATAATTTGACAATTGTTTTCTTTAAATGGGGTGGTTCAACTTAGTTAACTTTTAGTATGTTATAGAATGGCTAATTATAAGAAACTTTTCATTTGGCCTTAATTTTTTTCTTTTTTATAACTTGTCAATCATTTGCCTTTTTCTTCGGGTCAGCTTTCAAATGAGGGCCACTGACCCACATCTTAAAAACAAATGCTCTATAAGGCTACAAATGTATTGTTATTGCTATTTTTATTCCTCATCCTTCTATTCAGATCCTCTTCTATTCATATTCAAGTCTCTTTTTGAAGTTAGTATATGGTTGCTAGGATTATTTATTAGCAACCAAATTGCAAACTGGAGAACTGCTGAATAAAAAGCTAAATAACTCAAAAACCACAAATAATAAAAAATGAAAATTGTCTCAGAAAATCACTCTCTACATCTTAATAAAAGTTAATTTAAATGTGAACATCCCACCTTAAGTCCCAAAGAAAGTCTTTTTAGCCACTCTGGGTCATTTGCTGACAACAGTCCAAAGAACTAAGGGGTGCAAAAGTGTCCATATAAAAAATCACTTGCTGGAGTCTGGCTGTTTGTGATTGATAATAAATGCACAAGGCAGGGTCCAGGGAGTAGCTGCAGAGGAAGCAGCGGCTGCAGGGGGACCCAGGAGAAACCACAAGAATCCCAAATTCATATACAATTTCAATAAATATTGGTAAAACAGGTCAACCTCTAGACATTTTGGGGGCCTAAATAAAATAATTTGCTGCTGTGGGACCCACTAATATCTAGTTACACCACTGGCAGTCTTAAGGCCCCAGTGCTGATTTCACCCAGTGGTGCCCCTGATATGTAGGGAGGGTAGGGTGCAGGAAGAGCCTATGTGCCACCCTAAATGACTACGGTGTTGCCAAACAGAGGCAGTTCTCTATTCATGCAGGTAAATGCAGGTTTCTGTAAATCCAAAAGGAAGGGAGCAAAGGGCAAAATACATGGCAGATTGCACCTTTTTTGCACTAGTTTCAAGTAGTTTCAAGAATATCTAGGACAGAAACGTTTTCCCCTGCAGAACTGACTCCATGTGACTTTCAAGCTGGGCTTCCGGGAGAATTTAGGAGAACATGCAGGCACTGTCCCCAGATGTCACCCTAACCGGCCGGCCATCTGATGTGCAGGATGTAAATATTCATACAGATAAAAAAAAGAAAGTTTGATTTTTTTTTTCAGACACTTTGAAATGACTTTTGTGCATTAAGCACTGGAAATAACTCAAATCCAGTTAATGACTCTTCCTTTCAGAATCCTATGTTTGAAGGGTGATTGACCCCATCTGCAGCTAAACACTAGAGATTAGCTCTTTATTTCACTAATGTCCCAGTCTATTCCGTCTAGCCAGAACCTCTAGGCAGCAAAATAGCTGGGAGACCTGCCTTACTGGACAAAAAAAAATGCCTGCAAATTATATATTCTTATAAAAATAAACAGAATGTTCAAGGTCAGGCATTTTTAACAGCTTATGTTATGACTCTCGCTATTTGTACTGTAATGGAAAGAAAGATTTAGACAAACACCAACTAAATAAGCACATTTTGAATTCCCAGAAATACTAGGAGTCAAAGAGCCAAATAATCAAGAATATGGTGTGTTTTCTTTCCTGAAAATGAATTCTGTGCCATAATTCTACGTGAACCCCCCCCCCTCCACAACCTGGTGTCAATTATTGTGCCGGATATTGGGAGGGCAAATATTTTGGAAGGGCAGTTAGTCAGCTGTGTGCACCCTTTAGTTCCATGTGGGGCAACAAAGGGTACCCGGTACTTACCGTTAAGCACATGGCTGCCTTGTATTGAAGCATAGGTAACCTTGCATCTCATGCACCAAATTACTTTTTTATTTGTCAATATTATAGATTAGTGTAAGCAGGTTTGAGTGCTTCATGCATGAATGACATTTGTGGGTGTGCTTACAGTCACAATCAGTGAAAACAGTAGCCATCCCTTGTTATTAGCTGCACTGTGGCTTCTGATTATTGATACAATGTAGCAGAAGAGGCATGGGGCAGACTTGTGGCTGTCACTAGCAAAAATTCGCCAGGGACATCCGCAGGGACATCTAACCGGTTTAGAGGACAATTCGCTAGCCAAAGAGACTATCGCCCTATCGCCAGGCGAATTTTCGCTCAGTCGAACTTCACTAAAGAGCGAATTTTACAGAACATGACCTCTTTCGCCAGAGTTTCCTTCGCCACCTTAGACCTGGCGAACTGATAAGATGAAGCTACATCCTCCTCAATCTTATGTCATATCCTGTATGCCGAACGCTGGCTTTTTTCATATTTTAAAGCGGGATTGTCTTTAAAAGTTGTAAATATTAAAGATTTTTGTGTTAAAAATTTTTTTTCCAATCATTTGAGGGGCATGCCACATTTATTTTAGGGTGAGCTCATGTCTAGGACATTAGAGGATCTCTTTTGTCTTTATTATGCTTCCTTTGACATAATGTCATTTCAAGCATTTGCACCAGCCTCTCTAATAAAGACGTCTATACGATCTATATATACCCACCCTATTCAAATTGACCTAAGCGTAACAGTACTAACAAATTTTCGCTAGGCAGAAATGAACGCTAGCGAAAGTGTACTATGAAATGCTTGCGCTGACAAAGACGCAACTTTGCATTTTAGTGAATTAGCGTAGTGGTAATGAATTTACGCCTGGCGAAGAAGCACAGATCCTACACTGGCGAAAATTTTCCCTTTAGTGAATTTGCCCCATAGTGGGAATTGGAGCCTTGACAGTGAAAAGGGTTGGCTTTCGCTACATTGATAATATGTGAATGGAATCACATTGAGGTGTGAATATACAAAGAACGCTGCACTTGTTTTTTTCTTCATTTTCCTTTTCCAAGGTACGATCAGGAGCACTTTTTGGAACATTTAAATAATAATTTAGTCATCACTGAATTTACATTTAGATGATTTATTTGTGTTAAAAGGCATTATTTAAACATGCAAGGGCATGCTTTCTACATTGATAAATACCACCCAAGTTGTGCTCTTTGCTACTGTATTTTGGGGTCACCCATATTGGTGCTGGAATTTTCCTTCAAATATAATATACTGCATTGTGTCCTAAAGTCCAAGAGATGGGGAGAGGTTATCAGAACCTCCCTGATCATGACTTTAGGTGGCTGCCAAATGAGCAGTTCTTTTCCGTAAATGCCCATCTAAAGTGGACAATATCAGGTTTTAATCTGATCATTGACCCTTAGGATTACAACAGCAGGAATACGAGCCATCGGACCGAGGACTGCATCAACAAGCCAATGCAGTCGTCGATTCAATGGGAAAATCAAACCTGCTGTTTGACATCTGCTTGATTTTTGACCAGCAATCGGTTGGGTGGGCTTGACGGAGGTCCCAAATCATGGGCAGTTAGACTGCTGAATTGATCTAAAGGGCCCCAAGCAACATGATTAAATCTGCTCCTGTTACCTTTATTGCCTGCATCTAAGTAAAGATGACAAAGGAAAGGATGACACTAATATCCAAGCTGCAGTCCTTCAGATGTTACTAAATTAAATAATCCCAGAATACTTCATACCAAACCACAATAGCCCAAGAACTGTCATTGTACCGCCAGAAACAGCCTCCCGTGGATGGATGTCAAGGGCAATACATTCCAGGATAACAGGAGGACAGAAGCTTTATCCAGTTAAAACATTTGATAAACAGACCTTGCCGAGAAGTACGCTAATGGACAATGGAGAGGGTTCCCTGCAACATGTTAGCATCCATTTAAACAGAAAGCCGTTTATACAAGCAAAGTGTATTGCCTGACCATATAAATGCATCTAAAAGCCTTTAATTTAGCTGATATACACATTATCTCTGCAGTAAAACAGTGTCTGCAGGGAAAGCTGCTTGTGATAAGTGTGCTTAATCAACTTCTAACTGAAGGCGCAACCAAATTGAGTTTTCAGGTTTCGGGTTAGACAGTATTACAGCTTTTATTGCTGCCGACTTTGCCACCAACGTCAGCCCTAACTAGTGGGCCTGAGGATTCCAAATAAATCTCTGTCTAAGGATGCCATTAAACTATAGACTTGGGTTTCTCCCACGTTTATTCTAATGAACTACTTAAGACACCTATGATTTCATTGGTTTGATGTTGAAGACGAGTGAGAATAAAGAGGAACTTGTATTTTTCTTTTTCTCCAGCCAATTAGTGACTTGCCGTTGTTGTTCCTGTGTATTTCTTCGTAGTATGGAGAGAAACATTATTCACAGATAAAACTATAGCGGGGGCAAGCAGAGCAATTGCTATGGGACCCACATACACAGGGGCCTGAGCTAAAACATGCTCTTCAAAATAAAGTGTGGCCCAAGGGACAACTGTGTTACAGCTCAAAATGAGCAAATAAGCATTAACGTTAACAGAACTTTTAAGAGCTGAGAGAAGTAAATGTAGCTTTTAAAGGAGAAGGAAAGCTACGTAGCCATTTTATTGCCAATAGATTAGCTGCAATAGTGCAAGCTAGAATGCTATATTTATTCTGTAGAATGTTTTACCATACCGGAGTAAAAAGCTCTAGAACTCTCTGTTTGTTTAGGATAGCAGCTGTCATATTAGCTTAGTGTGACATCATTTCCTGCCTGAGTCTTTCCCTGCTCACTTATAGCTTTGGGCTCAGATTAGAGAGGGCGGGGGGAAGAGGAGCAAACTGAGCATGCTCACGCCCGGGGGAGGGAGGTTTAAGCTGAGAACAGGAAGTCTGATACAGAAGCCCATGTTTACACAATAGAAGGAAAGAAATGCTGTGTTTTTTGACAGAGGACTCAGAGCAGCATTACTTTGAGGGTTTACTGGTATATTTAGGTGGACCTTTCTGATAAGGCTTACTTAGTTTTAACCTTTCCTTCTCCTTTAACTCATATGCAGTTGCAGTGTGACAGTTCTACATGTATAGGTTCAAGGGATAAGGGGACCCCTGGCTGGCTCCCATACATCTCTGCACATTGCCCTAGTCACTCATTCAGATTAATTTACACAATGGGCACATTGGTAATAGCCTGGGTATGGGAGCCGGACATAGCCATGATATCTGGTACCCAGATATATACATAAATAAGAGCTTGGGTGGAAAGGTTGCAGCTTGATTCATTCACATGTACACTACATCAACATAATACAGATTATCCTTACCAAAACAAACACTTTCATAACATTTAACTAACATGGTGAGCACATGTACAATACCAGCCCCAGGCCTATCCATCATTGAACTCAACATCATTCACCCCCTTCCATTTTTGCCTACCCAGTAGGGCAGCCCCACCAAGCTGCCACAGGCCATCTTTCTCTTGGAAGAGAAAGCTGAGCAACATTGCCAAGTCCCTTGTTGTTCCTGATGGATTCTCAACTTCCTTTTTCCTTTACAACCTTAGCCCTTCCCCTTATATTCTTCCCACACAACTACTAACACAGCTTTGCTAGTGAAATTAGTGAAATTATCACCAAAGTGCAGCTTAAAGTGGGGCTATTAGTGATAAGGCAGAGACTTTTCCTTCCTTCATAACTTCCTTTCGTCTATCCTTTCATCCTTCCTTCCTTCCTTCCTCTCTTCTTTCTTTATCTCTTTTATTTCTCCATCCTTCCTTCATTCCTTTCCTTCATTTTGTCCTTCCTTCCTGCCTCTCTTTCATCCATCCATCCGTTATTTCTTTCTTTCTTTCTCTTTCTTTCCTTAATTCCTTTCCTTCCTTCTGTCCTACCTTCCCGCCTCTCTTTCATCCTTCATCCTTTCCATCCTTCTGTTCTCTTTCTTTCTCTTTCTTTCTTTCTTTCTCTTTCTTTCTTTCTTTCTTTCTTTCTTTCTTTCTTTCTTTCTTTCTTTCTCTCTTTCTTTCTTTTGTCCTTCCTTCCTTCCTCTCTTCCTTCCATCCTAAGGTTTTACTTCTTTCTTATTTTCGTCATCCTTCCTTCATTCCTTTCCTTCCTTCTGTTCTACCTTCCTGCCTCTCTTTCATACATCCCTCCGTTAGTTCTCTCTCTCTTTCTCTTTCTTCCTTCCTCTCTTCCCCTCTTCCTTCCTTCCATCCTTCCGTTCTCTTTCATTCTGTCTTCCTTCCTTTCTTCCTCTCTTCCTTCCTTTCCTTCTTTCTTTCTTAAATTTGGTAAACTAAAGAAATATCTAATTTCATGTATCACACTCATATGAGTGATTTTTGCTCCACATTAATCATTTGCAGCCAAGCATGCCTTTAGAATGCCAGATGCCAGACTGCCCCAATCACACTGTCTAATAACCCACTAGCCCTGCCCCTGTCACAAAGTGGATTTCCTAGGAGGGAGGAAGGTTAAGGAAAACAATTCTGCCGGTGATTAGTTCAAACTGAATTTATCCTGCAGCTCATAAAGCCTTTACTAGAAATATGTTAAACGTTTATGTTAAACTGTGTGGTTTACTGTCTGTGTATATAGAGCTCACAGTCTTTTTACTGCGAATCAGCCGCACAATCTATTATGCATGAATAGCGCTGGAAATATTGTCCTGGACAAATATAAAGTGAGAATGCAAAGTGAGGAAATGTAAAAAAGCTCACACAGACTAAATGAATAATGCACAATGTGGTGGCTCATGGTACAGTCCTTCTCACATTGCCCATATCCCCAATGTGCATTTTTTCTAATAATGGTTCTTATGAGCGAGAGATGGTTTAGTCATTTAGTAAGTAAGTAACTGAGTTATCATTGCATTAAGAGGGGCCAGAGACTATTTAGTCATTTTCCAGAAATGCAAAGATAGGAAACGTGCCTGACATCTTTATCATACAGCCTGGACTCTCAAACTGGCCATGTGTAATTGCTTCTCTCTGTCATGTGGCTGCAACGACGCACTGTTTCTTGTGGTCAAAATGAGCAAATACAGATGGGGGAAAGAAACTATTGATGGCACTCTATGTACATATAACAGTTACTTTTATAGTGGGCTCTGCTTGGCAGATCAGTCCCATTTAAAGCTTGGGTCATTCTGAATTGCCATCTGTTGTCTGATTAGCAGAGAATTCTTTGATGCCTAAGGCTAAGGGCACACTAGGCGATAGCGCCGCGATTTGACTCGCGGCGACTTTTCGCCGCGACTTTTAATCCGCAATCGCTGTGGAAACTTTGGCGCTGGCGTCTATGGGGAATCGCGAGCGTAAAAACACACGCGGCGATCTTTTTTCTATTGTCGCTCGAAATTGCCTCGCTAGGCGATTTCGAGCGACAATAGAAAAAAGATCGCCGCGTGTGTTTTTACGCTGGCGATTTGACGCGATTCCCCATAGACGCCAGCGCCAAAGTTTCCACAGCGATTGCGGATTAAAAGTCGCGGCGAAAAGTCGCCGCGAGTCAAATCGCTGCGCTATCGCCTAGTGTGGCCTTACCCTAAAGAGTGGTTCTAATTAGATTTAATTTTGGAACATAATCCCTACATCTGACTCTTATGTATGAGTATTCTACACTGTATAATCTGCAGCTATGGGGTCATGGGATGGGAATGAAAACAGAAAATGAATGTAAATAATAATAAAATAATTTGGACATACGTAGGTCCTCTCAGTTCTGCACTCTATGGAGTTAATGAAATGGTAAAAGAAATTGAGAAAAATAATATCCTGGCTGCTGCCCATTTTTTTATATTTAATCTGAAAGAGTAAAAATCAAACAAGAGAAGGGCAACGTAACATCCCAGAAACACAAGAACCCCTTTAGGGTTCAAGAGCCACTGCAAAGAGAATCACAATTGCCTTGACTTGAACTCATAGGGGTCGTTTTTTTATTTAGCTGGATCCCCACTGTATTCAGCTCTTACTGAGTCATTGCAAGCCTCAGCTCTCCACTTTAGAGCAGAGAGACCTGCTATCCCTACATTCGTTAGTAGTGCAGGCGGGGGGCCCATAGGCAACCCCCCTGCTCCCTAAATTGCATGTCATTCAGGAGGGGAAGGGTGCATAGGGCCCCTGTTATGGATGTTATAGAAAGTCTTATAGAAGGTCTTCCTAGCAATGTTGCAACTGGTCTTGATTTTTTTTAAAAATGTTTTTAATTATTTGACTTTCTCTTCTGCATCTTTGGAGCTTTGAAATGGGGTGGGATCATTGGTCTCAACAGGCAAATCTCTTTTCTTTGAGGCTACGACTTTATAGTTATTGTTTCTATTTATTGCTTACCATTCTATTCAGGCCCTAAAAATCTAGCAAACAGGTAGGTGCTGAAAAAACACAAAATTGTATCAGATGTCTGTTTAAATCACCTGTATTTCTACTGATAAGTTGTGTGGATTGAAAGAACGGCAGTGGTAGGGCTCCAGGGGATTCCAGGGTTTTATCTGACCCTAGAAAGGCAGTCATTCATGTGAGCATTCAATAAGAAGTGATTTTCAGTGAGTGACTGTGAAGCTTATAGCAATCAGTGTAGGTGAAGCTTTGGTGCCTTGAGATATCCGGACTTAGGTTTTCAGTGCAGCCTCTGGAACAACGACTTTTCAATGAAATTTCATGGATAGCACGTGAGACAATGAAATTTCCTTCTCCAGAGAATTTCTGAAGTAGATAGAAGGCACAGTAACCAGTATTTCTCCAGTAACTTCCAAGCCTGCACTCTGAGTGTAAGTGCTTTTAATAGGCCCAAGGCTTTGTTTTCCAGTGGCATGACTACAATACAGCAGACCCCATGGACTTAAACAGATTCTGTTATATTTAATTTTGAAATTTGACATTGGGCTAAACATATTGTCAGTTTCCCAGGAGCCCTCAGGCCATGTGACTTGTGCTCTGAGAAACTTCAGTCACTCTTTTACTGCTACATTGCAAGTTGAAGTGATATCACCCCCTCCCTTCCCTTGTTTCAAGAATAACATTTTAAATGGTAGAGTGAATTATTTGCAATGTAAGCAGTGTCATTTAGAAATAAAAAGTAAACCATAAAAATCATAACAGAATCCCTTTAAAAGAGGGATAAAGGAAGAGGACAGGTAGTGAAGTCCCTTTTCTGATTCAGCAGCCTGATGAAGCAGCAGGATACCTAGGAATATAGTAAAGAGGTAGTGGGATTTGTACTCGGGTTTGGTTCTTTGGTAGAGTTGGGGTATATGTTGCAATTGACTTAGCAGTAGAATGCCAGTGGAAATGGGAAAATGAGTTTGGTTGGTACCTCTTTGGGTAATATTCCCTAGAGGTAAGGGATAGAGTATGGCTTATATCACTTCTACTTGCCCATTTGAGTGTGGAAGCGGTGGGGTGGCTGGCATGGTGGTGGCCTTTGTGGGGTTCTAATGACAAACATTCAAGTTATTTTTCTGAATAGTGTGTGTTATAACTGTGAGTTTATATACATATGTTAATAACATTGTTAATAAGGCAACTGCCATTCCAGGTCCATTCTGGGCTCTCTTTCTTTATTAAGCTTAAAAAAGGGTAAAATAGAAGGTCTGAGTATGGTAAAGGAGACCAGTGGCCTGGATGCTGCCTCTTTCATTCACTTTATTGGTTCTATAAATGCTGATCAGTCACCCTGTGCTACACTGATGAGCCCCTTTAAGGGTGCAACAGGTTTGTAGAAGGCATCTGATCAGTACCTGCACTAGCTGTGCTTTACAATCAAGTGGGTGGATAATGTCTATAAGGTATTCCATGAAACTGAACTTTTAACTTTAATTTGAAGAGCAAAACTGAGTTTCCTTGCCAGCATTCCATTTGCTTTGCATATAGTACATGGTAAAATAATCACTTGACTTGCTTTTCATGGATGGCCATACCCAGGGTTGTAACTAGTTCATAGAAAGTACAGCATTGCCGAGTTGGAGCTCCCATATAGAAACAGCAATTTGCATTATTAATTCTGTAAAATCAAATGTTGATATGTCATAGTGATTGGATTAAATAAACAGCGCTTCTTTGATATATATCACCTGCTTTAAGTTCAGTTCAATGCTGGCAATATAAGGAAGGTGACATTTATTTAACCAACAGCATTTCATGCATATTTGCAAAGAGAATTTACTTGGCAGTAAGACGGGGCAGTGCAGTGTATTTGTGATTGCCCTTGATCAAGCAGCCTAAACCTGTAAGGATTCCTTTGTAGGTGAAGCTTTATTAAGAGAAGTCTATTGTACCGTGCACTATGATTTTAGGTGCTGAAAAATAACAATGAAAATGACTAATGGGTCAGGGAACAGGCAGGCAAGTTGTATTTATATGATAGTTGTTGAGCAAAGAAAGCTTTCACTTGGACACTTGCAAGTATAGGTATGGAACCTGTTATCCAGAATGCTCAGGACCTGGGGTTTTCCTCATAAGAGAACTTTCTGTAATTAGGATATCCATGCCTAAAATCATTTAAACATTAAATAAACCCAATAGGACTAATTTTAACTTAATTACAAGCTACTGTTTTATTATCGCAAAGAAAAAGGAAATAATTTTAAAGCTGTGAATTATTTGGTTAAAAACTGATGAGTCTTTGGGAGATGGCCTTCCATAACCTGGAAAATAAGTTTCTGGTTATGGATGCTATACCTATACTGTATTTTCCCCAAGAGCTATCCATCCAATATATATATATACAGTAGTTACCTCCTATAAACATCGCACACTTGATATCCTTCTCCGTTCACTGACCAGGCTCTTTTTCTGTGTTAATGAAAGACTCAGAGAGTTTTTATAGTAACCACTTAGCCTCTAATAAGTGACAGCATGCTAGGGGAAGTCTTACTAGGCTCTAGATAAATATTAAAAAAAAAAAAAATTATATATATATATATATATATATATATTAGGGATGCATCGAATCCACTATTTTTGATTCGACCGAACCCCTGAATCCTTCGTGAAAGATTTGGCTGAATAACGAACGGAATCCGAATCTTAATTTGCGTATGCGAATTAGGCGTGGGAAGGTGAAAACATTTTTACTTCCTTGTTTTGTGACAAAAGTCACTTGATTTCCCTCCCTGCCCCTAATTTGCATATGCAAATTAGGATTCTGATTTGGTTCGGCCTGGCAGAAGGATTAGGCCGAATCCTGCTGAAAAAGGCAGAATCCTGGCTGAATTCTGAACCGAATCCTGGATTCGGTGCATCCCTAAATATATATATTTATTTATAGTAATGTTCTTTTCATGTTAATTGCAATTTTCATGTAATTAAGACCTTTATTTCCCCCATTAACAAGCCCACCCAAAAAGAAGGCATATAAGAGCTTGTTAAGCACACTTGCATCATTATCTTCTCTGCCAAGCCCATATTTTCCCTTAATCCCCCTTGTATATTATTCATATTTCTGTGTTTTTCCTGGAAGACATCCTAGCACATCCTGTTATGAAGGGCAATGTAAGAAAAGCTGCTAATAATTCCCCAGCACAGATCAGTAGTTCAGTGTCTCATAGTGTTCCATGGGCAGATGTCTTGGTAATGCGGGGGGCGTACAGGGACTAAATGCTATCTCAGAAGGGCGTATAGAAGGGTAGTAATTCTGTATTACTGCCTTGTCCAGAAGCCATCTTTCATTGCTGTTGGGTGGATCAGTGTGTTTATTAAGAATTAATGAGATTAAAAAAAGAAGAAGAATGCTCTTGGCTACTGCCCACTTCATAGTTGGTTACACCCAATGTAAAGAAGTCACTACAACATGGTCCCTCTCAAATGGGTATTTGCACTCACCATGATTGGAGACCACAGAATATACTTGAGCAGGAATATCTGCCATACACAACACATTTCGCATTCAAATGAAAGGGAAGCGGCTTTCAGTGTTGGGAGGTCCACATAGAGGGGCGCTCACAACCAATGGAACCCTCCAAAAAATCACAATTCTTTATAGCAGGGATAATGCACGTCCCTCCATAATAAATAAGAGGTCATTTACCAAAGCAAGTGCAGTGTGCAAAGTACAACTTTCGAAGTATTTCTCTTTGCTCTTAACCTTGAATACTGCATTTTTCTGATGTGATTGTGGTTGACACATCCTAATTGCATGGGCTTTGATGTATTGGACACGATTGTACAGATATGGGACCTGTTATCCAGAATCCTCGGGATGTGGGGGTTTTCCGGATAAGGGTCTTACTGTAATTTGGATCTCCATAACTTAAGTCTATTAAAAAAATTATTTAAACATTAAGCCCAACTGGATTGTTTTGCTTCCAATAAGGATGAATTGTATCTTAATTGGGATCAAGAGACTTTTTGGGGATTTATGCGGCAAAACTGTGAAAATTCCGAATATGAAAATACTTCAGCTAAAACCTGTCTAAATGATGTAGACGTCAATGCTATAAAAGGAATAGACCCGTGTGTCCGGGTCCCCCTATTCCCTGGACCCACCCACGGGGTCTGCTTAGTTATGCCACTGATTCAGATCCTCTTTCATTCATATTCCAGTGTCTTATTCAAATCAGTTAATGGTTGCTAGGGTTATATGGACCCTAGCAACCAGAAATTCCTGAAACTGGACAGCTGCTGAATAAAAAGCTAAATAACTAATAAACCACAGATAATAGAAAGAAAATGAAAACCAAATGCAAATTGTCTCAGGATATCACTCTCGGCATCATACTAAAAGTTAACTCAAAGGTGAATAATCCTTTTAAAAGTGCATTGGACACTGACATCCTTGTCACTCCACTTATTTGTATCCAAAGTGCAATAGTATCCAGATATACAGCCCTTACTGTGAGCAGCCAGAATATCGGATCACTAATGCACTCGTTATAGTTACTCATTGAGCTTTCACTATCACGTTCTTTTATTTTAAATGCCCTGTATATCCTCATATTGTTAAGGACTGCATAGCTTGCACTATATAAATAGCACCATATAAATAAATATGATGATAGTGATGATGATGACAGTGATGAAATAAAGTATAAATATTTAATTTGTAAAGACATCTGAATCATACAAAGTGCGTACACACACAGACACGCAATGGAAACAAAAGAACGAGAAAATAAATTCTGCCATCCATCATTGGGAATATTGAGGTTTATTGCAGTTCGGACCCAGAAGTGCAATGGAGGAGTTTAAATTTCCTGGTAATTACTGATGTTTGTGAAAGTCACTATGGATGTACTTTATATTCTCAAGCTTCAGAAAGGGCAGCTTGACCTGTTATCCCCAGACTTGCTACGGATATTGCTTGCCATCTAGATTAGCAGTGATTGATGTATGCTGCATCGTTGCTCGCTTTCTTAGGTACTGGCAGTTACAGGTCCACGTTACCAGGGGCGATCCTGGACCCTCCGCCGCCTGAGGCAGCAGCAGTTAATGCTGCCCCCCCCTCCATCGGAAATTCGCTCTTAAAGTACCAGGAGCAGCATTTTTGCTGCCCCTGGTACCTAGTGGGGCGCTGCCCCCTGAGGCGACAGCCTCAACTTGCCTCATTGGCGAAGCACCCCTGCACGTTACTCACTGTAGTTTCCGAATCTCTAATTTACTTGGTACAAACTGGTCTGCACAGCAGCAAACTCACCTAAATGTTCCCCACCAAATAACACACCCTAGCACCAATAATTCAGCTCTGCTAGAAAACAGCCATTGTGCTACAAAGGAATGCACTAGAAATGTATGTGTCATGGGGAAAAAAATTTTTTTTCAAAATGCATCAGTTAATAGTGCTATTCCAGCAAACTTTTGCTCTGAAATCCATTTCTCAAAAGAGCAAACTGTTTTTTTTATATTTAATTTCGAAATCTGACATGGGGCTAGACATATCCGTTTCCTAGGTGCCCCCAGTCATGTGACTCTGATAAACTTCATTCGCTTTTTACTGATGTACTGCAAGTTGGAGTGATATCACCCCCCCCCAGCAGCCTTACAACAGAACAATGGGAAGGTAACCAGATTGCAGCTTCCTAACACAAGATAACAGCTGCCTGGTAGATCTAAGAACAGCACTCAATAGTAAAATCCAGGTCCCACTGTGACACATTCAGTTACATTGAATAGGAGAAACAACACCCTGCCAGAAAGCAGTTCCATCTTAAAGTTCTGACTCTTTCTGAAAGCACATGACCAGGCAAAATGACCTGATATGGCACCGACACACCAATATTACAACTAAAAAAAATAAAAATACACTTGCTGGTTCAGGAATGAAATGTTATATTGTAGAGTGAATTATTTGCAGTGACATAGTAAGTAAGGTTGAAAAAAGACACACGTCCATCAAGTTCAACCTTTTAGTTTTTTTTATCTGCCTAACTGCTAGTTGATCCAGAGGAAGGCAAAAAAAACCATCTGAAGCCGCTCCAACTCGCCTCAGATCGGGAAAAATTCCTTCCGGACTCCAAAATGGCAATCGGACTAGTCCCTGGATCAACTTGTACTATGAGCTCTCCCATAACCCTGTATTCCCTCACTTGCTAAAAAGCAATCCAAACCCTTCTTAAAGCTATCTAATGTATCAGCCTGTACCACTGATTCAGGGAGAGAATTCCACATCTTCACAGCTCTCACTGTAACAAACCCCTTCCGAATATTTAGGCGGAACCTCTTCTTCTAATCAGAATGGGTGACCTCGTGTCAGCTGGTAAATAAAGCATTAGAGAGATTATTATATGATCCCCTTATATATTTATACATAGTTATCATATCACCCCTTAAGCGCCTCTTCTCCAGCGTGACCATCCCCAATTTGGCCAGTCTTTCCTCATAGCTAAGATTTTCAATACCTTTTACCAGCTTAGTTGCCCTTCTCTGTACCCTCTCTAATACAATAATGTCCTGTTTGAGTGATGGAGACCAAAACTGTACAGCATATTCTAGATGGGGCCTTACAAGTGCTCTATACAGTGGAAGAATGACCCCCTCCTCCCGTGACTCTATGCCCCTTTTAATACAGCTCAAGACTAGCGATGGGCGAATTTGTGCCGTTTTGCTTCACCGAAAAATTCTCGAATTTCGCGCGAAATTCGCAAAACGGTGGAAAAATTCACGAAACGGCGCCGGCGTCTCGTTTTTGACGCCGGCGCCCGTTTTTCCGACGCCGGCGCCCGTTTTTTGCGCCGGCGTCCGGTTTTTTGAAAAGAAAAATTATAACGCCGGCGAATTTTTGCCGTGAATTTTCGTGGGCGTTTCGCGAATTTATTCGCTGGCGGCGAAACGCGCAAATTCGCCGCGAATTCGCGCCTGCCGAATAAATTCGCCCATCACTACTCAAGACCTTATTTGCCCTTGATGCTGTTGACTGGCATTGCTTGCTACAGCCAAGTTTATCAGCTACAAGGACTCCAAGGTCCTTTTCCATAATGGATTTGCCTAGTGCAGTCCCATTAAGGGTATAAGTGGCTTGGATATTCTTACATCCCAGGTGCATGACTTTACATTTATCAACATTGAATCTCATTTGCCACTTAGCTGCCAAGATCGTGTTGCAAGGATGCCACATCCTGGATGGAATTAATTGGGCTGGAAAGTTTTGTATTCATCAGTCGGGAGTCCACATCTGAATTCTGTAAATCCCCAATTAAGCCAAAGGGCCAGTTCCCAGGCAATCACATACAAAAACATTTTATATCAAAAGATATCTGTCCCAAGGTGTCTTTTGAGACCTATGACTAAGCACCGGAGGGTGTGGAACGCGTAAGGTGGGCCATGTGGGGTCAGTATGTATTTTTAATGTGAATATAAATATTCACATTATTTTCTGTGATAATTTGGTCCTGCTTGCCAGATATTATAACCTAAAGTAGAAAGCTCTGAGATCCTTTGAATTTTTTCTATACTTTTTATCCAAAAATATGTGGGCACACACATTCTAATTATGGGAAACAGCTATAAAAATCACAACCATCATTGCAGGTGCCACTACACCATACAATGACAATTCTCGACAATTCCATATGTTCTACTTTTCAGCAACAGCTTAGGTAAGCTTAGCTTAGGTATTAATCAATGAAAGGCCCAAAGAAAATTGGTTTACAGAAAAGGGAGTTGAAGAACTTGACTGCCCTGTTCTCTTTAAAGGGTGGGAGAAGAGGACCAAGGGGGAAACTGATCAGAAAAAAAAAGTAGGAGAGGTACTTGGCAAACAGAAAGAGGCACTGGCAGAGGAAGGGTAAACTTGCAAGCATGGCAAGGTACACACAAGGTACTGTAGCACTGGCAGGTTAATAAGGCAAGGTTACATGGAGATAATGGCACATATGAGAACACTGGCAGAAAAGGCAGGGAAAAGTCTAAGACATAGCACGGCATGGGTTAACAAGGTTTAAAGTCCAGGCAATATGACAGGGCAGGCAGCATATAAGCATGTTGGACAGTCAAGGGTCAATAACAGGTTCAGCTACAGGTAGCATTGGACTAAAGGGCCCAAGGTTCACTAGGGCTTATGACACACCTCCCTTACGGGCCCCCTCCCCCAGCCGCAACCCTGCCCTGGGCCCCCCTCTCCAGCCATAACCCCCCCACCCCCGTGCGTACCTGCTCTCTTGATTGGGGTCGGAGGAGGGCAAGATCAGAGGGGACTGTGGGCAGCAGAAAGATGCAGGTCTGGGTCTGCGGAGCCCACCGGGTTTTCACCCAATGTCCCACCGGCCTAGTCCAACCCTGGCTACTGTAGCACCTTCTACAGTAGAGCGACCAGAAGAAAGGTAGACTAACTGGCCCAGATACCATGGGCACCAGTACAACTTTGACTTTTGTCCACAACCACATTCACAATACCCTGGTGTATAATATGCAAATAAGCCATTCATTTGCTTGCTGGTTCCATGTTCCAACATCTAGTGGAAAGCCTTCCCAAAAGAGTAGAGGGTGACACCTGTTTTAGCCTTTCTATTAATAGCCTTGCTATTGGTATGAGATGTTGGACAGACAGGTGTCCACATACTTTTGGCCATAGAATGTATATTGGGCCTGAGCTGCTATGACAGTACATGAATCAGTCCCTCAGACTGTGTATAGGAAGGGCTAAAATAATATGTGCTTGTTTTCCTTTAAACCACAATAGAATTTTAAAGTCTATTATGCTTTAAATCTGGGCACAATAGCAGACACTAACAATAGTCTGTTGTCATGACCACCAGTATTTCTTGAGTAGAAAATTACTAATTGCAACGGTACTAAACAGACCATAAATATGAAAGTGTTCAGTATAATAAAGCAGAACACAATTTAGAATCAGGCTCCTGTAAGAGATTATGTTGTAGTAATGATTATCATTAAAGCGACACTCGTATGCTCCAATGAAACAACGTCCTAAAAGAATAACGTCGATTGCTGAAACTTAAAGTGTTTGCAGATGAAAATTCTTCTGGATGCTCAGTGAATGATTCCTGTAAATTGTAACGGCATTGTACTCTTGATCAGGAAATGAGACTGTTTAGTACCACCTAATATTGCTCAAGCGAGTCATCAGATAACTAGCTGAGGTTAGGCACCGAAGTGAGAAACTTGGCTAATCATAATGTTTTCTTGGAAAGAGTCCTTTGAGGTAGAGTTGGGAGCTAGATGCAAAGCAATGCACACTCCCAGTTGGAGAAATGATGAATGGGGATGGAATTTGAGAATGTGGCAACAGAATTATGGAAACAATTACTCTCAGCCTTCCAAGAGCATCATGCAAGCAGCTAGTGTATGTAAGAAGGCCTTTCAGAGCCTTATGGAGGCAGCAAGCAGCCATTGATGAAGAGCAAACACGCAAAGATATTTTCTGACCTTCTTTTACTTCATCTATTAAAACTGTTGTTTTCTTCATATGGGGCATCCGTCATTGCTTTAATGAAAATGACATACATGCGTGCATAAGCTTGGAAGTTTCGAATCAAAAGGCCAGAAATGCAGGTGGTGGTTCATTGATGTGGTCCTCAATCTAACTGGAATTTTAAACCTGTTCGATCAACGCCTGGGCAATTTTCGGTCAGATATAGATTACAGAAGCCCATCGGAGGGCTCCATATACTGGCCAATACACTGTCGACAATAAGCGGCAGCTTTTCTTGGCCCATGTATGGCCACCTTTTATTTGCAGAAGCCTCAGTTTCATTAACAGCCCTTGAGTGTGATTCAACTGGTAGGAGCACCTCTAGGACCTACATGCAAAGGGATACCTGGAATTGCCACCTTCTCAAGGCAGGTCTGAAGTACCTTGCACCATATTCTGCAAAGCATTTTGACTGGCCCCATTCTGCACCTAGTGTTGTGCATTAGAAATACAGTAGTAAATGAACCCTCCTGTGATCAATAGAAGCATTCTTTTAACTATTTTCTTGACTTTCTTGATTTCGGGCACCATTTGCTTGCTTTTACAAATGGGTTGTTCAGACAAGGAATATTATGGGAGCCTCACTCATATAAATAAATAGTAAAGGTAATAGGATAAATAAGGTCCTGTGACATGTAATACCTCCATTAAAATTACCTCAATTAAAATTAAAGATTGCTTCCATTAAAACCCTATTCACAAAAGTACTTGCATCTCCATTATACTTGCAAATTATTAAGGACATGCACACAAAGGAGTCTGGGGTTAAATTTGCCTATCACAGAGCCTGCACTCTTAAAAAGTAGTATTTATCAAATAATTGCACGTTAATGAGTGCCGTCACTGGGAGGGAGGTCCTAATGTGGGCACCCATGCTATGGCAGTTGTAGGAGCAAATGAGCGGCTGCCCCAGGTTGCTCTCTAGTCATATGCACGTCTTAAGGACAAGGCAACATGTATGTACAAGCACTCATTCATTCATTCATTGCTATGAAAAACATTTATTATGGCAGCAAACGTCAGTATTTTGTATGAACTGTCATTTCATGTTTCTTGTTTGAACAGGATCACTGTTACTACCATGGAAAGGTAGACGGCTACTCTGAGTCATCCGTCAGTGTCAGCTCTTGCTCAGGCCTCAGGTAAGGGCCATTAATATTTCTTTCAGTTAAACCTATAACTAGCTTTCTTATCTACTGAGGAGTAAACTTTCTCTCTCTATGCCACCCCCTCCACATAGAGTGAGATATAATTTTATACATACATACATACATACACATATACACACACAATATCAGGAGCAAAATTTGTTCTGACCTCACACAGGGCACTGTAGCATATCATTCAATTCCACATCATCAATGAGAAAAGGTTTGTGAACGTTACAGTATTACACAGGGTTGGACTGGAGCCTAGGAGGTCCACCGGGGCTGCAAACGAAGGGCCCTCCTGGTAGTCCCCAGGGGCCCCCTCACGACCTCCGATTCCCTGGCCTGCTGCCCAAATAGTCGCACAGTGCACACAAGCAATTCATTACTTTAAGGGAAAACTATACCCCCCAAACAATGTAGGTCTCTATAAAAAGATATTGCATAAAACAGCTCATATGTAAAATCCTGCTTCATGTAAATAAACCATTTTCATAATATACTTTTCTAGTAGTATGTGCCATTGGTTAATCATAAATAGAAAATTGCCATTTTAAAAAATAAGGGCCGCCCCCTGGGATCTTACGATTCACTGTACTCACAAACATACCAACAAACCATATATGTTAGGTCACATGAGCCAATTAACAGACAGAGTTGTGTCTTTTGCTTCAACACTTCTTCCTGTTACAGTTAGAGTTGTAGCATTTCTGGTCAGGTGATCTCTGAGACAACACAGAGACCATCACGAAATGGTGGCTCAAGGCAAGAGAAGGGCAATATTTACTTAAATATATATTCCAGTTTGGTAAGATTCTTTAATATGATATGAACTATCTGTTGCTTAAGTGTTCATTTTGGGGGTATAGTTTTCCTTTAAGGGGCCGGGGCCCAATGGGTCTTTTCCAGGTGTCAGGCCAGTCCGACACTGGTATACACCAGTTGTTGGATTATTCCCAGCATACCGCCAACATATTATAAGGGCTAAATTATTCTGGTAACTCTATTCTAGCAATGTCAGGGCATCTCAATAAGACTTTTCCCCAGGCCTCCAGAGTACATTTACCAGATTATTTGAAAAATAAGGGACACTGCTCTGCATTTGAATTACGTCACAACTTTGGTGATGGAGGAAATATTCGCAAAACAGTTTAGTAAATTATGATTTAAGTTACTTTCAACGCTATTTTCGTGCACAACAGCCTCGCACAGTGGGTGCACTCATGCAAACACCCCTCTCATTTGCGAGCCATTTGCAAAACTTTATTTTATAAAAAACGTGAAAGACTGGCGCACCAGTACAATATTTTATCATTCAGAAAAAAGCATGGGCAATACAACCATTTGCGAATAAATATGCGCTGCGCAAAGTTTATAAATGACCCCCACTGAGACCAAACAAAGGCGTATGTGTTTACCTACATGCACATATGTTTGGTTCAATATTACTATAGTTTTCATATTATTATGGATTGCAAAAACACATTCTAAACTCTTCAAGATGTACTTTAATATGTATACAGCTGAAGCTACCTAATATTTTGCCCTTGAGACTTTTCTCAGACATTAGTTTCAACGTGAGAAAAACGTTAACCCAAAATAGAGCATAAAATAAATGTTTTCTTTAAAATGAGCACAGAGCGCATAATAAAGATCCTAGCGAAAGGAATGTTTGTGCCATGGAAACATGGCTGGCATTGTTGAGCATGCCCTTTTGGCAGCGTTCAGAATGGTACATCTCCTTTAGATCAAAACACAAGCTAAATAATGCAATTAGTCACTTTATTTTTTTTCAAGGTTAGTAAAAATGTTGACTTGTTTCTTTTTAATTTAATTATACCTCTATTCAACAAACAATGACCTTTTCTCTCTGCACTAATTAACACTTACTGGCAGGGCTGTTTTAATCACTATAATTACAAAAAATTGGCATTAATGTTCTACCTTTTTTGCACATTCTCCTTCATGTTTTTTCCCAGTAAGAACATCTGGTACAATACCGTTCTCAAAGGCTGCAATGCCCTCCCCATTCATGTGTTTTGCTTGCAATACGCTCTGCTAAGTAGGAATCTCAAATTTAGATGGACGGGTTCATTAACCAAGCTGAGCTCTTGCCTTTCAACCACCGTCCTCTTAATTATAATGTTTTTCCCCAGTTTATGAAAATATTGCAGAATATCTTCTAGTTGTGTGCATGGAACATTTCTAGAATGTGCTTGAGCTGCAGGATTTAAAATCCTTAGATTTGTTTTCCTTCAGATATCTGGATAGATAGAGATATATATATATATATATATATATATTATTTATTTTATTAACATGTATTTATATAGCGCCAACATATTGCGTAGCACTGTATATATATATATATATATATATATATATATATATATATATATATATATATATATATATATATATATATATATATATATATATATATATATATATAAGAGCTTCAGGTACAGAGCACAGAGAATGGAGACTGACACCACCTTTAAGTTTAAATGCAGCTTTGATGACTATTATTTGGCACAAACAAAAATCTTCAGCCCACTGGCTTCACAAAGGGGATAATATTCGCTTCACATAAGCATTAATAGTACCTACTTACACCCTCACTGGTGTTAACTTTAACTCAAGGTTTCCTTAGCCCTGACTGGCTTTTGGTGGACCACAAATCCCAGCATCCTCTCTGGGGCACACTGAAGACAAAGTTGTCTGCTGGGAGGGGTTTCTCTTTTCCTCTCCAGTCCTTTGGAGCTCTCTCTCCAACTCAGGTCAGCGGGTAATCACTCTCCTTCCCAGCTACACACAGGCACCTTCCTTCACTCAAGAAGGTCCTCACGTGGCCCCTCACCCTCCTCCAGCTCCAGGAGGTATCCAGGGGAAGAAGCTCTGGGGTGTTGTCCCATGCCTCCTTTTAACTTCAGCTCACCTGTATTAATTACTTAGCTACCTACCTAGTTTAAGCAGCTGCAACCCCTTACACGGAGCAAGGAATGGAAGCCCACCCTGCTCTCTTCCATTCACTCTAGGAACCCACTATCCAGCTTTACCTAAGCCAGAATAGAATCAAAGAGCATTACTTGCTGCAGCCACCCAGAAGTCTAATGCTGGTGAAATACACACAATATTGGGCCCTTTTGACACACATAGCATAGGCATAGGATGATAAAATTAGCAACTTACTGGCTCAGGGGGTTCACGCATAACAGAAGTCCTGGAACAGGCAAAAATACTAACAGAGTACAAGATACCAGCAAGGAAAAGTGTCTGGGATCAGAATCGGGTTAGGGTGCCTACCCAGCAATTAGGAAAAAGGAGCGGGTGCCCAACCCAACAGGGTGACCAGTGGACACAGAGACCAAGGAACTTGCAAGGAGAAAAGCCTGGTCAGGGTTTAAATAAGGGCTCTCTGCTGGGAGCTCATTAGGGATAGGCTGTACCTGACAGTTAATGAGGAGCAGCTGAGTAAAATTAACTGCACTACCTCAGAACAGGGTAAGTCTAGACTTCTAACCTGCCTGAATAGTGAAGAGGTAAGGTAACAGGCTGCAATATACAATGTACCTGGTTCAGACCCAGCAGTGGAATAATCCCTTACAAAAACATACTTCCCAATCCAATATTTTTGCTGTTTGTCTGAAGACACACATTGGCTGCAGTCTCTCCATATATTGACTGCTGAATGACTCGAGGTGTAGAATGGCACCCTACAAAGGATTTTTCCTTTATTGGAAACATCACGAAAAAATACAGATAATATTTCAAATTTACTGTAGAAATGTGTAAAAGGTTCAGGCATCTCTCAGACTCATCCAAAATTTCTTCTGTTCCTGGCAGCAATTCAGACAGGCAAGGCTTTACCAGCTGCACATTTAGGTGTAATTCTATGCAGAAATAAGCTCAGACCACCTGTTAGTTACATTATTGATGCTGCACCAACTGAAGGCGAAGGGAGTTGGTGCTTTTTGCAGTTTTTTTTTTTCTGCTGCCAGAATGTACTTGCAAAAGGAGCGGTGGACAGGACTAGTGTTGCAAACGAGTACTTAAGCATATACTTCAGTAACGACATTGTTTGTTTACTTTCAGGGGATTAATTACACTTGAAAACAGAGCATATGTGTTGGAGCCACAGGCTAATTCTACAACCAGTCACCTCTTCTACCAAGCAGAACATCTAAAACTGATTTCAGGTTCCTGCAGCCAACATTTTAACCTCTCAGGCGTTTCTCTGAGTGACAATTTCCAGCATTCTCAAGATACTTTCAGAAGGGTAAGCAACTGTTAGACATGTTTTGTTTTTAGACAAATGCACTTTGCTGATTCATATTGGCTTCAAATCAGACATGGTGCTTTAGCTTGTTAATTGCATAGCAAAAAAATCTGTATCTACCAAAACCCACACATTATAAAGATGAAATAAAGAGGTACAAGTCATTTTCTATCCCTCTTTCTGAATACAAAGGGAAAGATTTCTTTTTGGCTCAGTTTGGGAAAACTGTGCCAAATCTTAAAAAAGTAAAACATTTAAATTGTGCCTGCTGGAACCTATTGAGATGCAACAGAAATCAATGGAAAGTGGATTTTCAACATTCAAGAAAGATTATTTCAATTTGAATTTGTTTTAATCATATTATTTTTCTTAGACAAAACAGCATCGAGATTAATCCATTTAAAAACTTTGATGGTTGTCTTTTTACTGGAAAATAAATGTTTTACTAAATATGTACCTATGGGGCTGATTTAATATTGGGGTTTTGCAGCAATTTAGCAAAATTACTGGCAAAAATCATGATAGAGACTGTTCTCGAAATGTCACGCTCAAAAAAAACAATTCATGGAAAAACATTTTTCTCCATGACTTTTTACATTTTTCAAATCACAGTTTTAAAAGAGTAAAACATGGCACCTGAAACCTGTCAAGATGCCATAGAAGTCAATAGAAAAATGTATTTTCAGTAGGGTTGCACCAAATCGGTTCGGGATTCGGCCAGGATTTTGGCCTTTTTCAGCAGGATTCGTACCAAATCCGAATCCTAATTTGCATATGCAAATTAGAGGCTGGGAGGGAAATTGCATGACTTTTTGTCACAAAACAAGGAAGTAAAAAATATTTTCCCCTTCCCGCCCCTAATTTTCATAAGCAAATTAGCATTCGGATTCGGTTCAGTATTCGGCCAAATCTTTCACGTAGGATTCGGGGGTTTGGCCGATTCCAAAATAGTGGATTCGGTGCATCCCTAATTTTCAGTCGTTATTTAAAATTGTGTCTTTCTCTGTGATCGTCATGATTGGTGCCATGAATAAATTTTTGGTGAGAATATACACTATTTTTAAAGTCAAATACGTGATTTTTAAGAAGTATGTAACGAAGAGTGAGAATAAATTCCCAGAACAAGTATTACTTATAATAATATATAATATTATATATAATATATAATTATATATAGTAAAGATACTTTAAAATAAAAATTGTTTAGGAAGATGTGTAGGTACCTACCTAAATAAAGGAAACTTTTTAATAATGGTACAAAGTATACTGAAAACTGGTACTTCTACACAAGTGGGCTTTCAAATACAGTAGAACCCCCATTTAACGTTTTTCAGGGGACCAGAAAAAAATTGTGTAAAATCCAGGAAAATGTAAAATCAGGGAAATGTATTATGCATAATATTTAGATGGGACCACAAAACAACAATGTAAAATCAGGGAAAACATAAAATCAGGGGATGTAAAATGGGGGTTCTACTGTACTTCCAACATCCAATCATGTATAATGATTCTGAGAGGGCTTCCATAATTTGAGGAAGATGAGTTGAAGATAGGGTGATTGATATGACACGTTTAGAAGAAGCAACAGTGATAAAGACTACTCAGCTTTCTGGTTTTTCACTAGGAACAGTGATTAAGGGTGTCCCGTCTTAGTTAAATATACAGTATGATTAACTTTGGTTAGGTACCCATGCTATCCAAACGGTGGTTCAACATGCAAGGTAAAATGAATAAGTAACTGCAGATAGCAAGTGTCAATTTGATGATTGATCATGCATTGCCATGAAACATGGTCCTTCAGCCATTTGACAGGAAGGAATTATGCCATTAAACCAATGACATGGAGTTGCAGGAGCTCCCTAGAGATTTATAAGATTTATAGATACATAGAAAATGTGTCTTATCATGTCAGGTGCTCAGGCCATTATTTAGTATGACATGCTTCACAAGTTGCTGTTCCTTTACTCTTACAAGCAAGTAAATCAAGGGGAATAGTTATATATTCATACTAGACCACATACAAGTAAGAGCCATTCCATTTGCTGGGTGGAGTTCATATCTAGTTCTAAAAATAAGGATACTGCAGCTCTCTGTCCACTGAAATACCTGTCACCCTTATGTGACAAGATAATTAGATAATATATTTATAGCAGGGCGCAAAAATATACATATAAAGTAGAAAAATTGGGGGTGCCAAAAGTTAGCCACCCTCCAAGGGATCGCATGTACTTACCTGAAACCCCAATCCGGTGCTCCTATCAGAAGAAAACTGCACTAACCCGGGATTCTTCCAGCAAGCGATCGTCTTCTGGCTTCCTCTATCTTCAAATTTCCCGGGGCAGATGTATGCGCAGTAGAACGAAATTGGCGACTTTTTTGTTAAGGTTTGGCTTTTCGCGTTACTTTTTCGCAGCAAGAAAAAAGAAGAAGCCAGAAACCATCGCTCCATAGTGCTCACTGGAAGAATCCCGGGCAGGTGCAGTTTTCTGCTGATAGGAGCCCGGGGTTTCAGGTAAGTACATGCAATCACTTGGGGTGCCTAACTTTTGGCACCCCCAAGTTAAAAGACCTTTCCTTCTCCTATAAGAAACATTAGATTGTGCCCATTAATACAGAACCCAGATGCGATCAGAATGAGGTGCAAGTTAGGGGACTGGTAGGGTTTGAGGCAGATGATTATGTTCCTTTCTGTAGCCACTAGGGTTGCCATCTTCTTCTGACAGGGAGACCAGGCAGGGGGTGGACCTGGTGACATCAGGAGCGATGGATGATGTCAGGGGACAGGGTGGGTGACCTTGCAGGGATGTGCCCGTGACATGGAAGGTGGGTGATCAGCAATTGGCCATTCATTATAAAGCCCTAATTTAGAAACGGACAGCACTCCAGAAAACCTGGCTGTTCAGGTGAAAATCGGACAGGTGGCAACCCTACCAGCTACCCCTAATCATTACAGCACTGCCAAATGTAGGCATTGTATTTGTGGGGGTGTCCATCAGAGACCTATGGCAATTCAAGTAGTACAGAGGGCAGGGTGCAAAATTTTTGAATATTGTCCTTGTATAGTCCTTGTTCATGTTTATATCAATGTTAATTAGGCTGACTAGAAATGTAATATTTTAATATCCAACAAATTAAGAACAAGGACGAAAATCAGAATGTTTTTTTTTACTATTAAAGCAACAGACACATCTCAAGCTCAAAGATTTAAAGAATTTCTTGCATTTGTGAGAAATCATACATGCTAATGTATTTGACCGCGATGAGAAGGGTAATTATGTGGGGTGATTGGAAAGTTTAGGGAAATAAAAGTGGCTTGAACATATCTAATTTATGTCTATAGACAGCGGCCCTGTCAAGGTTACAGATAGGCGATCAGTGATTTGTGACTAGACTTGATTAAGGTCAGCGCCAGATAAGTATTGCTGCCTGTCATTGGAATGAAGATAATAGCTAAAGCTGTTGGTTTGATGTGGTTGACTGGTTAGAGTGAATTAGAGTGAATGAAAGAGTAGGATAAGGGAAGGGAGATGGGCATTCCAAATACTGCTGAGGAAAACATTTTATTATTTTATTCCAATTCCTTTTCCCCTAACCCATAACTTTCTTTGATTCCATATTCTTCCACTTGTGTTTAACACTTTTTTCTGTTTTATGCCCTTTCATTGTTCATCTCTGCTCTGACCAACAATGTTAGTCTACCTTATGCGTCTTTCTACAAAACAAACCCTTACCAACCTGCTGCAGTTATAGGTGTCAGAACCATTGGGGGGCGAGGAGGAGTTTCGGTGTCACTTCAGTGCTGCTCCTTTTGCCTCAAAAGAACTGCATTGGCTAGAGGCAGTGTTCACCTTTTGGCCAATCAGATTCGCTGAAGCTGTACAGGGACTTAAACATTAAAGGTAGCAAAAAATTCTTGAACTGTCCCAGAAGCTCAGTGTCAGACTGGCCCACCAGGATACCAGGAAAACTCCCGGTGGGCCCAGGTGTCAGTGGGCCTCTTGCTTCTCACAATTTAGCTTATTTCTTTATGGAAACGAAGAGGCTTAATAGAAGAACACAGTATAGTATGTAGAGAAAAGACTAGAAGAATAAAGAGGTTGATTGATTAAAGGAGGATTAATGGTTTGGAATGTGGGCCCTCAGCCTAACGTTTTCTGGTGAGCCCCTGGCATTCCTAGTCTGACACTGCAGAAGCTTAAAGTGATACTAACACTAAAAAACGACTTTTTAAAATATGAATGTACATTAAAAGTTACCTATAGGTCATGTTGATCGTTTTTTGCAGAGAGGTCTGTTTTTGTAAATCATTTTTAGTTGATGTTCCTAAACCTGACTGGTTTGCCAACCTGACTGTCCCATCTGAGCCTGTCAGAGTTTCTAATGCTAACGGACTCCTGCTGCACAAATATGGCAGCCCCCTCCTACAGGAACATGGGGCAACAGACAGGTAATGTTAAAGCATTGTGTAAATACTTTCAAAGGCAATATTGTGACAGTCCCACTACACAGGAACTGTTACATATGGGGCAGCTGGTGGCTCTGCAATTATCCTTGTTTTATTGTCAGGCAGGTTTGGGGAGGCTAAGCTTCTCCATGCCTTATTGAAAATCCACCCATGGTCATTGCACCTGCCCTCCCCCCTGTATTGAATGAATTGTTGCACTTCACTTGCAGTCAGAAATGAACCCTATTTAAAATCTAGGACCCTCTCATGCCAAAAATCGAATCCATCACCATTAAGTAATGTTTGGTGCTATGGGAAAATACATTGTACATTAGAACTGGAAGGGCACGTGGAGGATTACACGGCTGCCAGGCCCATAAAGACAATGATGTACATTTACAATGATAAAAGAAACTATTTGCGGGAAGATATAAAAATACAACTCAGTTAAAGTATCAATCACATATATGACTGGGATTTTTAAGCTGCCCAGCACAAGAAGCCGATTGCCAGGAATGTTCGCTGAAAACAGCGGTGGGTGATTTATTATGGCTTGGTGACAATTTGTAATGATGCTAAATGGCGAGCTACATTATCAATATTCTGCTGCTTCTTTGCACACGTCTGTAATGCTTGTTTTACCATAAGAAGCAAAAGTCAGGCTATTAATTGAAGGCACATTTGTAGCCCAGAGAATGCTGCTCGTTTTTACCAAGCGGTGCTGCTCGGAGCATGCTGATGGGCAGCTACTGAGCTCTGCTGTCACAAAGCTCTGATATACACGAGGGAGCCAAGCTACCTGACTCTATTTTAAGTGTCCTTAACGGAGAAATAAGCCATAGAAATGTCTGGATCCCTGGGGTGCTTCCTTCATGGGGATGCTAAGCCTGCAGCTAGGTAGAGAATTGATACACTCCTAGGCTCCTTGGCTCAGGAATGACTGCTGTTTAAAGGAGAAGGAAGGTTTGCTACTAAGTAAGTTTTATCAGAAAGGTGTATACTGTATAAATACACCAGTAAACCCTCAAAGTAATGCTGCTCTGAGTTCTCTGTCAAAAGAAACACGGCAGTTCTTTCCTTCTATTGTGTATACATGGGCTCCTGTATCAGACTTCTTTCTTTCAGCTTAAACCTCCAGGGCTAGGGCTTGAGCATGCTCAGTTTGCTCCTCTTTCCCTCCCATTTCCCCCCTCCCTCCTCCCCTCCCTGCTGTTATCTGAGCCCAGAGCTATGAGCGAGCAAGGATACACTCAGGCAGGAATAGATGTCATAGCCAGCTAATATGGCAGATGCTATTCTAAACAAACAGAGAGAGCCTCTAGAGCTTTTTACTCAGGTATGGTAAAGCATTCTAAAGAACAAATATTGTATTTTAGCTTGCACTATTGGGCTAATCTATTGGCTTTAAACTGCATCGGTATCTTTCCTTCTCCTTTAAGTGAGAAGGTGAGCACTTTTATTATAGTGCTTGAGGGTTATCTAGTACCCTGCACAGCTTACTGTTAGAATGTTACAGCCATATACTAGAAGCTGCACAAAATACTTCAGCCGGTAGACCCTAATGTGATATTGTCACCTAAAATAGATGCAATAAATTGGAATAAAATACTACAAGGGTCATTTACTGATGCACCTGGAAGTGCATGTGCTCTACAATCGATGTCATGGAGAGTATATTGATACCATTCATTATCAGACTCGTGTCCAAAAGTTCCTGCTGTCCCATGTGGTTGCCAATGCGTCTATCCTGCTGGCGTGCAATTGTGCCTACTGATGCAGGAGACTGCCTCCTTGGACCTAGAGGAAACTCTAGGGTTCCCACAGTGGGCTGTACCAAGAGCTGCCCAGTAAATTGGATGCAAATCTTGTTGTGAAGGCAAATCACCTACAGAAATGCTAGATGCAGCTTGCACCCTATTTGCACGCAATTGCTTTCTTTCTTGCAGAGATACTACTGGAAATGAATCTTTTTTGGTGTTACTAGTCCTTTTAACCCAGATTATATGAGTGTGCAAAACTAGAGTAGACCATGGCATTCCTCTTTTATACTAAGCTGTCAATGAGTCAGGAAGTACTGCACGAAACCCAGAATCTGATCCATCACCTTGTAACTCCCCTTCCTACAATCTGTACTTAGCCTGAAGTGAACTTATTCAAGTTGGCTGGAATGCTTCAGATTTCTTGGACGACCATTGCAAGACAACCCATAAATATCAATAGTTCTGGGAGAGAACATCAGGGAGGGGTGCAGCAGTGTTCTGTAAAGCCCGGTGTCTATATATCATGCTGTAGTTCTGGAAGAGGAGGCTGCCAAGGAGGAGCGCAGCAGTTTTCTCGAAAGCATATAATGCCGAAAGTATATTTCTTGTATTATTCAATTCCTTTAATAAAGCTTTGCAGGCCTCACACTCCAGGCGTGATTCAGTTCTGCCCAAAATGGGCCATCTGGAAAAATATTTATCAATACAGAGAGCTTAATGAAAAATTGGTATTTAGTTTCATTCTTTATACCTTCTCATAACACAGTCAGGGGTATTAACCCCTTGGTATCCAACTCAAATGAATAAGTGCTCATGCTTAGCTCTTTATTTCAATATAAGATTCTTTTTTTTATAAAAAAGCTTCATTCAAGGAAAAAAGTTAGACCGTATATGGAATTCTGCACAACTACATGGCCTCTTTGCCATTAATGGTAGCTGATTAGGTATGTAAAAGCATTGCTAGGTCCCTTCAGAATGCCTATTACATGGAGGAGATGGGCCAAATATCCCTCTTGAGGATTGAGACTCGATTTCCTCCAGCTAATATTCCATGGGTTGGAGTCAGGTGACCTCTGATGGGATGAGAAGTCTAAAATGAGCCTTTTCCATTGCCTTTTCATGAAATTTGTTGCAAGCAGAGAAGATTAAAGAAGGCCCATTCATTGGTTTGAATGACCATTGATGTCCATGTATTTCTATATCTCTTATTCCCACTATATAGCACAGTTTTATATTATAAACATATAATACACAAAAGCCATGAATATCCTGTAAATTATATCCTTATAAACGGTGAGTAGTGATGTCATCAGTTATAAACGGTGAGTTCTGATGTCATTTCTGTCACATGACTCACTGAAACTTGTGTATTATAATAAATAAAGTACCCCCAGTTGTAAAATATGAGGATATTAGAAGTTACCTCGGAGTTCCATGACCTGTATAAAAACACTCGGCCTTCGGCCTCGTACTTTTATATGGTCATGAAACTCCTCGGTAACTTATAATATCCTTATATTTTACAAGAGGGGGTACTTTATTCACTATATCCAAATCAGTCTTTGCTCTTTGGCAACAATATTATTTTCTAACTTTCATCTTTCTTGTCCAACCATTGCTCACTTCCACAATATACTGATGATATAGAAAATATGCTAACTATATGCTGAAGCATGAACAACCTTATATACTGTATTAATGTGGATGTTAGAGCATTACACACCATGAAATACAATACAAACAAAATCAAGAACCCTATCAGTAGAACCCCAATCCCACTATTTTCATAGTGGCACTTAACAACTAATTTCAAACCTCATGTGAAAAAAATAATTTATGGGGCATCTTGTGGTCCCATAAGCAGCTACAGACCCCCAGGGACAAAACCAAAAAATGTTGTGACCCCCCCAAAGATCCACATTGTTGTATAGGGGGTATAAATAGGACATAGCCGGAGATCTGAGAAGACATATCACACATTGTATTGAAGCATATAGGCAAATTGTCTCCTTTAATATTATCCTGAAGAATTCTCAATATTTTCAAACTCAAAGAAACAATTTTTAGTTAAAAGTCTGTTCTCATGAAGTTTATACATTGAGGTGCGATATCTAAAATGATCATTTTAACATCCTAAGTTTGTTTAACCAAAGTTCACTTGAATTCAAGAAAATAAGCTTGAGATTCATGAAGGTTTCGTTGAGTGCGGCTGTGAGATTGGCTTTTAGAGACTAATGAAAAGGAATTGGGTGTGCCACTAAAAGTGGTTCTTTTTCTTGGTTTTGTTTGTAACTTTTTGTTAAATCAGAAAACGTATTGGGTAAGCTGAGAGGGAGGCGGGTTGCTAGATGGTATGGACATCATAAATGTGAATTGTGAAACTATTGGGCAGTTGCAGACAGACATCAGGTGCAAGTTTACAGAGCCTATTTGTTCTTCTTATTATTATCTAAAAACATGTTCTGCTAATGGAAATGACTAAATATATATATATATATATATATATATATATATATATATATATATATATATATATATATATATATATATATATTTGAAAGTGAATTGTCTGCTGAAATGCTCAGTTGGAATACTCATGTGGCTTTTGTTTATAATCTGTTTTGGCAGCACAAAAGGGATACTGTGAAGACAACCAAGTATGTAGAACTTGTCATTGTAGCGGATAATCGCGAGGTAAGAAACCATTTCTGAAATGTTACTGGATGCTTTTTGCCTATTGTTTTAATTAAGAAATATCTATGGTTGTGAAACAAATTATCAGTTCACAGATAAGCAGTCTGTATAATGATCTGCTCCTTATCGCAATGCCAAACAGAGGGTGAAGGGAGGCAGGGGTTTGTTTGGCAGGGTGGTGTTTTTTTAAGTCCTATTTGTTGTGCTCATGTTGAGAAAAGGTGTATATAGCCCACTTAAAGGTGTCATTTGCAGTGGTTATGATATGTCATATGTAGAGTTGACATAAGGAATGGTGATGCCGGTGAACTTTTGTCAGCGAATTTTCGCTGCCGTTTCGCGAATTTATTCGCCGGCGGCGAATCGCGCCTGGCGAATAAATTCGCACCTGGCGAATACATTTGCCCATCACTAAAAATAACATAAACAGGGAATGCCATAATAGATGCAGCATTTTCCCCAGTTGCTAACCTGTTGCAACCACCCATGAGATAGCATTTACTGGTCTGCTGCCTGAAAGCAAACATCTGATTCTTGGTTCTTTTTCTCTTTTTATTTAGATTTATAATGAAACACAAGTTGTTAATCAAGAAGAAGTGTTAACAATTACAAGAAATAACAAGAATTGCAGTAAATACTATAAAAAAATGAATAGTACAATGTTTGTCAAATAACAGTAAATTGTAGGATTACATAGGGTACATTTTTGTATAATTCTGCTATCAGGACTAGATTATGTAGACATTATGATTTCATGGAACAACCGAGGATATTGTTGATTTTGTCTCTTGGTTTTTGACACAATAGAAGGTGTTTTTTTGTGCTGTGTGTGGTTAGCTACAAAATGTGTGGGGTCAGTTAACACCCATATGGGAACGCCTCTCTTTGCAGTTGTTATCCATAATATTATATATGCCTTTCATTAAGCCTCAAGCTTAGAAGGTCTAGCTAAGTAAGGCCATGTTCTAACAGTAGTACTAGTTGTTTTAGACCTAGGTTACCCACTCTGGCGACCAGTACCAATAAATGAATTGAGCTACAGTATATACTGTAGATAAAAAAAATCCCAAATTGGCATGTGCTAAGTCTTCAGACATCAACGGGCCATTCCATAGTGATGATGCAGTCAGTGTCGGACAGGCCCTCCGGGATACCAGAAAAACTCCTGGTGGACCCAGCTCACCTAACTACCGGTTCCCATTGAGAACAAAGAAGAGAAATGTAAATAAGAATAGATAATGGTACAATGTTGTACGTAAGGAGAAGCAATTAAGAGAATAAAGAAAATTAATGAAGAAAGAAGGAAAAATAGTTTGGCGAGTGGGCCTGCAGCCTAAGGTTTTCTGATGGTCCCCTGACACCAGTCTGACACTAGACATAGTGAATCTGTATGGCTGTTTGAGACTGCGGTAGGGTACCAATTTAAGGAGATACCTATGTGCCAAGTACCGTTGCATAAACAGCCTAATGAAGAGCAAGAACACCTATGCACACATCGCCATTTCACATGCAACGTTTGCACAGGGACCACCATTTACCATCCCCACGTGAATTGTTAAGGAGTTGGCACTCGAAAGTGCAACTTGGTCATGTTCCTACAGAACTGACTGGTGATGGAGAAAGTGACTCCGATTGCTAATATATCTCAGGCCAGATTTTAGAAGCACAAATGAGAATCACAACTAACAACCCTATTGTTACAAATGGAATTTGCTGCATTGGGGCTACTCCATGTTACAGGTAGTTGTAGGGCTCAGCTGATTTAACATGAGGAGTTGGGCATATTAAAGGAAAAGCTCTACATTGCTCACTTTTATAAGTTACTTTATCATTCAGTGCTAATTCATTTAAGCCACCATGTTATGGCTAACCCATGTACAGGACCCCAGTTACACCATCGGAACGAGGGCTATAGAGCTCCTAAGACAGGGGTTTTAACCTTCTTCACCCAGATATAAAATGAGTTGACACAAGCATGAAAAAAGTTCCTGTGGATGCCAAATGAGGGTTATTATTCACTATTTGGTAGCTCCTATGTTGACTCGTAGCCTACAAGGAGGCTCTGTTTGGAAGTAAACCTGTTTTTAATGTAATTATAACTTGCCTCCAAGACTGAAATTCAAAAATAAGCACCTGCTTTAAGCAATATCCAAAGGGTTGGTGAGCAACATGTTGCTCACGAGCCACTGATTCGGGATCACTGTGACCTAGGCTTAGCAAGGCTGCTTATAAATGGAAGTGGAAATATAATCCCATTGTGGTGCAACCCACAAATACTTTAATAGCACAGTTAGTTCTTCTAAACCATGTTTCATGTAGCTCAGGGGTGTCCAAACTGCGGCCCAGGCTGCATATGAATGCGGCCCAGCTTGAAACTCTTGGTTCCCGAGGAAATAGGAGGAGGAGGGACTCTGTCCATTGCCCAGTTAGTAATAATAATATAATAATATGTCTATTTAATATCCAGGTGTCCCATATTCCAGTGTATGGCTCCATCTGGTTATCCAACTGGCATTGTAGTTCTTTTCTGTGTATTTCCTTTACTTTTACAAATCAAATGTGTTTGTGTATTTCATGTGTGGCCCCAGACAATTTTTCTTTTTCCAATGTGGCACGGCGAGCCAAAAGTTTGGACACCCCTGATGTAGCTCATTAGGGGATTTCTGTTCCAACTGACTGTTCCCCTCTTCCAACACACGAATTCCCACAGTGCCTTTCATGTTTTGTGACTGAAAGACCATATAGAAAGGAAAATCATACAAGTGTAAAAGGCATTAAGGGAGCTAGTCTATTGGCTTCTTGACTGGAGATGAGCTACTGTAACTTTTGCTACTAATTTACATAGTCAGACAAGAAGTGTAAAGAATAGCAATAAAAACACACATAGGGGGTTATTTATCAAGGTCCGAATTTATCTCAATATCGGCTGCTACAAACTCCAATCTAAGCCTCTTGGGTTTTGAATGCTTATTTATTATTACATTTTCACGACAATCACCTTTGCAGGAAAAGCTCAGATTTTCATGATTTTTTCGTGAATTTTCCCCGAAATTTTTTTGGAGTTTTCACCCGAAAGCTCCGAAAACATTGTGAAATTGCCCGAAACCCCCGACACAACCGAAAATCAATGGGACTGTTCCCATTGGCTTTCATGCAACCTCGACAGGTTTGAGATGCAGTGTTTTTATATTCGGGCTTTTTAGCCCTCGGGTTTTCCAAAAATTTATGAGTTTTTTAAAAGCCTATTATAACACAAAAAATCACGAACTTTCCGGATTTCAGGGAATTTCGGGTATTCGGAGCTTAGTAAATAACCCCCATAGGGTCATTCATCAACACTGGGCAAATTTATGGCAAACCATCAAACTGTTGCAATCATGGTTATACCTGCTGCTGGCCGACGAAAGCCAATCTCTGTTTGGTTGCTATGGCTTGCTGCCATGGGCAAATTTGCACAGTGTTGATAAATGACAACCACAGAAACTGTTTTCAATATCAATGACATTTACAAATAACCCTAAAATCAGTGACTTAACAGTCTAAACAAAATTAGTAAGGTTACTTAGTAAGTAAATAGTAAGTGTTATTGCAAGAGACAAACAAAAGTTTAGCTCCAATAACTGAGAAATGGCTGACAACTTATTTAATTAGCTGAAAGGACTCTAAAATTTTCAGGATAAATAAAATAAATGAACTTTCATAACGGTCGATATAACATCTTACTCAAAGCAGCATAAAACCTGCCAATCACTTTCCAGAAAGCCATGCTTGCTTGTGCCAAGCCAAACACGGGCGCCTATGGGACTAATCTGACTATAAATGGGGAATACACGCCAGGCCTGGAAATACTGGAAAAAAAAAAAAAATTCCATTGCTTTTTATTTATTTACAAACCAGATGCAAATTTTTGCTTCTGTTTGAAGAACGAAGACTGTGATATTTTGCAGCAAGAGTATAAATAATTGAAACTAATAAATAAATATGTCTCTAATGTGTAATATGATACATGTAGGGATCTCATTATAGGCAATGTAAATGTCAGCCGAGGCATTTTTTTTAGACAGTGAGCATAATCAATGTGTCATATTTTTCTTGAACACAGCAAAGGAGAAAAAATAAATAATGTATAAAAGTATAACAACTTTGTAATTGCATTTTGTGTTATGCGCTGCACTTGAATATAAATTTGTGTACAATCTTGATCTAATGCTGACATATTCCGGCACGGATAAGACTTATTAGATACAAATTAAATACATACACGCTTATGGGCTTTAAAGTGAGACACAGAGTTTTTACCAAGTGACATAAAAAAGTTTTTAAATCAAGATTTTCTGTACTCTTCCAGGAGGTTGTAAGGGTTAAATTCTATTTACTGTATGGGTTTGGTGCCAATGGTGTCTGCACATATAGATTGGGTAGTTCAACTGGGGATCTGGTTGGTTTTGGGCTAAATGTATCTACCTGCTACTAAGCTGGTTGCGATTGGCATGCCAAGGCCCCAGATGGTTGTGGGTAGCATGTCTAAGGCCCATGGCTCACAACATACTGTACATAGAAGTTACATACCATGGACCCTTCTGCAGCAGAGGAAAAATGCCAGTGGAGGATATGCCCTCTGTGCCATTGACCTATATGTGTCAAAATGCAAGAATGATGGGTCATAGATATGGGTCAACTGTTGGTTCAGTTCTCTACTAATATTTTGGCTTATTCAGATATCAACCATGGCATATATGAAGTCCATGTCCTAAAGTATTTTATTAGACCATTGGATATTATCACCATGCCATGTATAAAGACCACATGCTATTGTATTTTATTAGACTCTTGGGTATTATCAACCATTCTATTCCTATTATTGACCATGCCATGTATCAAGTACATTTATTAGCCCCTTGGGTATTATAGACCATGCTATGTATGAATTCCATTTATTAGCCTCTTGGGTATTGTAGACAATGCCATGTATTAAGTAAATTTATTAGCCCCTTGGGTATTATTGACCATGCCATGTATGAAGTCCATTTATTAGCCCCTTGGGTATTATAGACCATGTCATGTACAGTATGAAGTCAATTTATTAAACTTTTGGGTATTATTGACCATGCCATATATGAAGTTAATTTATTAGCCCCTTGGGTATTATAGACCATGCCATGCATGAAGTCCATTTATTAGCCCCATGGGTATTATAGACCATGCCATGTACAGTATGAAGTCAATTTATTAGCTTCTTGGGTATTATAGATCATGCCATGTACAGTATGAAGTCAATTTATTAGCTTCTTGGGTATTATTGACCATGCCATATATGAAGTCCATTTATTAGCCCCTTGGGTATTGTAGACCATGCCATGTATGAAGTGAATGTATTAGCCCCTTGGGTATTATTGACCATGCCATGTATGAAGTCAATTTATTTGCTCCTTGGGTATTATAGACCATGCCATGTACAGTATGAAGTCAATTTATTAGCTTCTTGGGTATTATAGACCATGCCATGTACAGTATGAAGTCAATTTATTAGCTTCTTGGGTATTATTGACCATGCCATATATGAAGTCCATTTATTAGCCCCTTGAGTATTATTGACCATGCCATGTATGAAGTCAATTTATTTGCTCCTTGGGTATTATAGACCATGCCATGTATGAAGTCAATTTATTAACCCCTTGGGTATTATAGACCATACCATGTAAGAAGTCAATTTATTAACCCCTTGGGTATTATATACCATGCCATGTATGAAGTGCCCCTTCTGTATTATCAACTATGCCAAGTCCATGTACTACAGCAGTGATCCTCAACCAGTGGCTTATGAGCAACATGTTGCTCATCAACCCCTGGGCTCTTGCTCCCAGTGGCCTCAAAGCAGGTGCTTATTTTTGAATGCTTGAAGGCTTAAATGCGTGTCTCCCCAACTCTTTTTACAATTGAATATGGCTCATGAGTAAAACAGGTTGGGAACCCCTGTCCTACAGTATGCTACTAGTGCTTTGAGTATTACTTTAATTTGCCAGATCTCCAGATTTTGCTCATTGATCAGGGTAAACAAGAGAATGCTTATAGATAAGGCAAGTCATAAAGAACCAGCTGAAGGAACAAACGTTGTCACTAAGTTTAGCCCCATCACATTATCCAGAGCTGTAGATGCTGCAAAGTTACAAGGGAAAAGCTTTCTACTCTCTGTAAGTTTCACTTTTTGGTATAATAAAGCCTGAATGTCTTCTTGAGCAATAAAAATGATTATCATTGCCCAAAATGCCATCAAGCAGTAACCTTGGCGCTTATCTTGAAAGACATATGTTATGGGGTATAAACTCAGTTGTTGTGTTCATTGTGAAAAGATTTAGCTAAACCTTTTAATAAAGGTCATTTCATAGTAATGAAATGGAAATGGTGATAACATGTCTGTTTTAATTTCACAGTATCAGAGACAAGGAAAGGACGTGGACAAAGTCAAACACAGGCTGATAGAAATGGCAAATTATGTGGATAAGGTCAGTTAATTTCTTCCCATAAATGCATGGATCTGTCACAAATTATGATTGTCTGTGGTGGTACCGCCAAGGCAAACCAGTCATTGTGTGGCCCAGTTATTTATGTAAAGTAGGTCGCATCCACATATTAGTCTTGAACTGTTGTGAAATTAAGGTTTCAACTTTGAACTGTAGTTCAGTGTGATCTAAATAGCCATGTCATATGTTAAACAGCACTCTTTTTTTGTTCTGCTATCCCACAGTCACACTCCCTTCCCAGAGACTATTATCCACTGTTACTATAGGCACCATCTCTCCCTACTATACCTGCTATCCCACAGTCACACTCCCTTCCCAGAGACTATTATCCCACTGTTACTATAGGCACCATCTGTCCCTACTATACCTGCTATCCCACAGTCACACTCCCTTCCCAGAGACTATTATCCCACTGCTACTATAGGCACCATCTCTCCCTACTATACCTGCTATCTCACAGTCACACTCCCTTCCCAGAGACTATTATCCCACTGTTACTATAGGCACCATCTCTCCCTACTATACCTGCTATCCCACAGTCACACTCCCTTCCCAGAGACTATTATCCCACTGTTACTATAGGCACCATCTCTCCCTACTATACCTGCTATCCCACAGTCACACTCCCTTCCCAGAGACTATTATCCCACTGTTACTATAGGCACCATCTCTCCCTACTATACCTGCTATCCTACAATCCATGGGTCATCTATCTATCTATCTATCTATCTATCTATCTATCTATCTATCTAGAATCTATCTAGAATTCAGTCTTTTAACAGAAACTAGTGAGTGAACTTGTTTCGATAGACAAGGATCACATTGTAGAACATTTGAGCAGGTCTCATAGAGGCATTGTAATTTTATCCATTAGACATACCTCATTAGTGTCCCATCTGTATCATCATTAACAAAACTTAAATTCTTCTTCATTCTTTCTATTTCCAAATGTACCATGATTTTATTAACATTGCAAATCCCACAATTTATTTAATTGTTAATGCATTTTTCAGCCAATTTCAATCTAATAATTGCTAAACCTGCAACATTTATGACCTCCTGTAACAAACAAGGAACCCCCCCCCCCGGGGGAAATTTATGTAACTCATATGCCTGGTTATAGTTTACCGTAGTAATATTTGCACGTTTTAATGTTGCCTGGCATGAAGCAGTAAAATACTTTATTCAGGCCTTATATAAATAGATTTTGAATATCTGCATTGAAAACTCTATATAATCTCTACAAAATAAACAAAAATATTATGTTGCCAGCTGGGCACCTTAATGACGAATATTCATTTTTTCCACATAAAATGCATTGTGTCGAAAGATTATTAAAAAACATGCATCTGATTAATAAATAGCAAATTATCTCTTGGAATAAATCAATAAACCATAGTAAAATTATCCAAATAATACAATTTTTTTAAAATTATTTCCTTTGAAAAAAGCATAGCATAGTACTTGGTCCAAACTAAGATATACTTATCCGTATTGGAAGCAAAACCAGTCTATTAGGCTTATCTAATATTTACATGATTTTCTAGTTTTTGAGATCCAAAATACAGAAAGATCCGTTATTCAGAAAACCCCAGATAACAGGTCTCACACCTCTAATAAGTAGATATATATATATATGTGTGTGTAAGTGTGTGTATATATATCTATCTATATATATATATATATATATATATATATATATATATATATTTATATATATATATATATATATATATATATATATATATTGTTTTCCTATTTTTTCCCACAAAAGATTAGAAGCCAATGGCTTACTCTTAAAGCAAAAAATTGGGTCTTTGTTGCCAGAATAGTTTGCTATAACAGCTTCTTCCTGTATATTTGGCATATTCTTAATGCATGTCAAGAGCCAGTCCATAACCAGTGTCCCTGCTGCTTAATTTTTCGTAGCACCTCCAATATTGGGCCATCTCCTCCTTTTTCATACCAATGCACAAGCTAAATTACTTGTTTTAAGAAGAAGATAGAAATTTGTCAATCTGATGGCATTTTCATTGAATAAAGAGAAGTAAAGCTTTACAAAGAAGTAGGCCAGACAATTATATACGGTATGTTATGTTTTGGTCTTCTATACCAAGCCGAGAAGTCCACAGCCCTTTAGAAGGGAAGATTTGGGCCTCAAAAGATGCCCCCAGTAGCTCCCCATCTTCTTTTTTGCTTATTCACTGCAATGTTCTGTACATTAGTGATGTGCGGGCCGGCTGGTTTCGGGCCTACCCTGCACCCACCTTTCCGAGTCGGGATGGGTGCAGGTTGAGCTCTTCGCACTGATCTCCCCACCCGCGGCCTTACAAATGCCGGCTTCCAACCTCCGCAAACTTTTATAGACTGGCGCCTGAGCGCCCCTTTTCTGACTTCATCGGGTGGCGGCGCAGGTCTATAAAAGTTACCCGAAAGTCAGGCATGGGTGGAGGGAGGGCGGGTGTCAGACGGGTGTGGGTTAGAAAAATCGCGACCCGCACATCACTACTGTACATATATGAGATAAAAGTACCAGTATAAGGCTAATTTGTAATTAATTCAGATTCACATTACATGGCAGCTCAGAAACCAGTTCAATTTGCATCAGTCATAGTCAGCCCTGTAGGATGAGCTTCTATGACAGATGAACCTCAATTTCTGCTTGATGATTTCCAATGATCCCTAAGTTAAGCTTCTCAACAGCTGCTCAGATTGTCCATACTGGCAACTGTGATCTGGTCTTTTGAAATGAGGACTGATGGCTTTTAGCATCTCCATAAATACATGAAAACTCCAAGAAAACGTATCAAGTGACATGATCTAAAGTGCACGGCAAACCCACCATGTTTGACACATTCAAGAAAATGTTGGCAGAATATGTAATCTTTTCATAGCAAGTTCCATGTTCTGTCCACTGGTTTTCTGCTTAAATTGGTACTAAAATTAAATGTGTTTGTAATTTAATGGAAATTTCAAGTTGCTTCAATATATACAGTATATATATTGAGAGAAAATGATTTTCCATTTATTGCTTTTCAAGTAAAACTATCAACTCTCTTTGTCTATCATAGTTTTTCAGGCCACTGAATATTCGAGTGGCTCTGGTCGGAGTGGAGATATGGAGCGATTCAGACAAATGTTCTATAACCCAAGATCCCTTCACCAGCCTCCAAGAGTTTCTGGACTGGAGAAAACTGAAGTTATTACCTCAGAAGCCCCATGACAACGCACAGCTTGTCAGGTCTGCAAATCATCAATTACTTTATCTGCCTTTCAGTGAGAAAAAAAATGTGATCCGCCAAGTTGACTGTGTTATCTTCCATGGTGAAAAAAACCACAGGAATAGGGGAATGATTTTTGAGTCATACCTCAAAAATGAGTTTGTTTATCAGGCTGATTCCTCTAAAGAGTTGGGAAAGCTCCGTTCATTATTTGAAGCTCTAACTGTGATGTGTAGGAAGATCCAGACACATTGTCTGATCTATTTTATATGTAAAACAAATCATTTCTCTCATGCCGTGACTTGGACAATAGACAAGACAAACAACAAACATCTTGCTTTTATTTAAAAAAAACAACAATGCTGCATCCAGTTAAATTGTCATCCTAATAATTTAATGATTACTAATCAAGGCTTTGATAAGCTAAATTCCTTCTAGAGTACAGGTAAGCTAATTAGTAATTCAACTGCCACATGTTTAAAATCTGCATCAGTAGACTACATAAGAGCACTGAGACTGAAGGACATCAGAGACTGAAGGACAAATACAAAGAGTTTTCGTAGAGAATCCCTTTTTAAATTATAGATACTCCCGAAAGACCAGCTTGAAGATTAAATAGGCTCATATTAGGGGTGAACACTTGTTTTTTTGCCCTAGATATGCTTGAGTTGCTAAAGGAGCAAAGTTATAGTGTAAGTCATTTTTCCAGGGTTATGAGCCAAAGGTCTGCCTTGACCACAAGACAGACCTCAAAGGTGAGTTTGAATCAAAAAGTATGAAGACCACCAATCCTGATCATAGAATTTGGTTTATTTTACAGACCCAGTAGTGACATTAATAAATACATGTGAAATTCTTTACTTTTGAAGTAAAGATTTGAAGGTGGATGAGATCTTCTTAGCTTTCTACAACAGACCTTCTACCAGTGCAGGGACCTCCAAAGGCCAAATATTGCAGATAACTAAGGAGAATTCCTTGTGTTTACATACAGTTCCAAACAATTTACTACCAACATACCAAAGCCTTATTGAATATTTGTTTGTTGAATATGCCTAACTGAAATTTGAAAAGGTCATTATATATTATTTTTAAATTTTGTTTTTGTATTTGCCAGACTGGAATTTAAAGAGGGGAATGTATGTTACTCCCAGTGTCGGACTGGCCCACCGGGATACCAGGAAAACTCCCAGTAGGCCCAGGCTTCAGTGGGCGCTCTTGCTTCTAAACATTTGACCTATTTCATGGTCATTCCCTTTTTCTTTATGGAAAAAAAGTCTTAATAATGGAAGAATAGAGTAAGTAGATATTAAAGACTAGGAGAATAAAGAGGTTGAGTGAGGAGAGGAAGAATAATAGTTTGGAAAGTGCGCCCATGGTCTAAGGTTTTCTGGTGGGCCCCTGGCATCCCAGTCTGACACTGGTTACTCCTTCTACTCCTCCCAAATTATTCTATGATACTGTCTCTGCTTGTATGTTGATCCTGCCTAAGCTACCATTATATCATGGCCACAACTTTAATAATGATATTCTGTAGCCGTCCTAATCTTCTGTAATCACCCTACGAGTAACACGAAAGGTTCTGGTCTGTCGGTCCAGAAGGCAATATACTGTATGTATTCCCAGGGGTGTGGCAGATTTCATGTAATTTATTGCCACTGGTCTGCTTAAAATCAGGCCAAAGGCTCCACTTTGCAAGTATTCCACCACCTTATGGTTACACAGAGCGTGGGAGGGATACTGATCCTGATGGCCCATTGTGAAAAGATGGAACTTTCAACTGTGTTTCAGCAATGTCCTCCAACAGCAAACCAAAATCTAGCTTCCGGACACAAGACAGGACTCCTTTCCCAACACAGGTTTCACTGGATCTACAGGATAACCTTCCCTATACTGAAATGTCACCCTATAACAGATTTTGGAAACTAAATGTTACAGCTGGAGGTTTAGAGATCCACTAACTGAGAATAGATCTATTATACTTGGCCCGACAACAGCACTAGAGACCTAAAAAGTATTCCAAGTATTAAGGATACTACAGCTTATTGCACAAAACTGCACATTTAATTTAGCATAGGCATAATTTTTATGGAAGCCAAATTTCTTGCAGTTGGCTTAATTTTACAGTAATTTAATGTCCATCCTCAATTCTCTGATATCGACACTGTTCAGCTTTGTAAGCCCATTGGCATTTAAAGGAAGAAAGTAAGGCTTCTATCTTCCATTTATTCTGCTGTAGTCAAGCTACAACTGCCAGCGACAACTCAACTGCCCTTGGCAATCATAGTATGCTGTATATTGTCGCTCTATGAACAGTCGGAGTGCCTCAAGCTTGAACGTATCAGCGGGTTAATTATGAAATATTTCCTGTGCATTTGAAGACTATAATAGGTCATTTGTATGGATGATACCACAAAATATGTGTTGCAGTCTGCCAGATAAAGGCAGCAGAGTATTCCAATTGAATCGTAATTTTATCTCTTGGCAGAGCAGTAGGGAAAAGAACCATCCAAATATGCCTATTTTTAGCAATTTGAAGTTCACAGAACAAACTTGTCTACCTTCAGTCTTGCAGGGCAACTAAATTGACATATTCCTTATGATCTAACAACATCTCATATTTGAGTTAGTTGGCAGCAACCTTGGCTTCGTTGCCTGAGGACATACTATCTAGATTGCAAACTCTTTTCCCAGTGGATCACAAGTCAATTACATTCTAAAATCCACCCTCACAAGGAGAAAAAAAGCTCTGACAGGGTAGTTAGGCACATGCAAGTTTAATGAATCAGGGTTCTCTTATCACTTCATAAGCCGTAGACTCGATTTCAGGAGGACACATAACCATTTATGATCTGTATTGATGACATAAATAATATATTTAATTGTATGAATTGTACCCTGTAAATATGGACAGTGTCAGGTTGCAGAACAAGTAGTAAAATGTAACAGTTATCCAATCAAGGCCATGAATTGCCTTACAGATGAGCTGTTGTACCTTCTAGTGTGGTATAACTTGATTCATTCATTAGCTGCACAGGGTACAAATTCAGCCCTGTACTAGGGAAACCATCCATACTACTCAAACAATAAGGTGAAATATCTTGTAACCTCAGAATGTTGTGGGGCTCATTTACTAACACTGTGCAAATAAGCCCCATTGCAGCAATTCATAGTTAGGTATCTTGGCTGCTAATTGAGCCAAGCTCAAAACCAATACACAGCTGAGGCCAGGTGGTATATCAAATAAAACACTGGACACCGTGCTGAAGAAAATGAAGGCAACAGCTTTATTAATTATTAAGATAATAACCAAAAACCTTACACATTATGGCAGCTGCTGAACAAGTCAGTAGGAACATGATAAACAGGAGTCTCCTTGCACAAAAGGGGGCAAACCGTAGCCTACCGCTCACCTTGTGGCTTAACTCACCAAATTTGAATCCAGAAATTGCCATTGGCATAAAAAAAAACCCTAAAGCTGTGACGAAAGAGAATGGTGAAAAATATCAATAAGAACTGAAAACATTACATTTTATTAAACATATGGAAAACATTGGAATCTGCCTACTAACTAAAGGGGGTGGGTGGGATGGAAGCTGCCTTCAGTTGGCTCTTCCATGCCCAAATGACTTGGCGGTTAGAGTGAGTGTGAATTACTGGCTGCCCGACAGTCAGCCAATGGGGTCAGCACACAGGGTTGTCCCCAGCAGCAATGGCCCACCCCCGTCCACTGTAGTATGGATGTTGGGCAAGCTTTATCTTCATGGCACTGTTGGGTTGCTGAAGGCTTCATCTAGGCTTCATGTAGGAAAATTATGGTGATCTAGGTGAAACCCCTGCTTTATAATATGGTAGGTGGTAAGTACTTATTGTATAGTGACAACTATCTACAAAAAAGAGACAGATCTGCATTCACTACCTCCGATTACTTACATGTGGCTAAAGTAAAACATTTTCCATTTACAGTACTAGAATGCAAAAGTTGGTTCCACTTTTTGGGTGTAAACCCTTTCTTGGGCTCTAAAGCCCATGTTCCATTGACCTTCACCTTGTTATTAATAACTTTTCATTAGAGAATCATTGAGTGGTGATGCAATAAACACCTATAACTCAATCTACCCTTCTTATATCTAGAAAGTCACACTGACCCATGTATTTTGCCATACAGGTACAGATACAGCAGAGCTTACATTAAACTGGGCTCTGCTGAATATTCGGGTAGCCGTGCTTTCCCCTTGCTCAGTGTGCCGGCGTCTGTGCTCCAGCAGTTCCATAACTACTATGACAAATATTCACATGCCTAAAAAGACAGTGCTGTCCTAATGCGAATCGGAGAAAATGAGATGTCTTTCCGTTTCATGAGCTTCATTGTGAATAACATTTTCTCTGCAGCAGAGCCAGCAGTGGATTGCATTGTTCATATGTGATGATGCGAAAAAGGAAAGTCGTATTAAATCTAGCGTTCATGCCATCTGTTTTTTTGTTCTTTTTCAGTGGGGTGTATTTCCAAGGCACGACCATCGGCATGGCTCCCATTATGAGCATGTGCACCGCAGATAAGTCTGGTGGAGTTGTTATGGTACGTAGCCATCGTGTTTTATGCAAAGATAACCAGACTGGCTTGTTTGGCTGTTGGTAAACTACAGCTCCCAGTAACCTTTACCAGGTACACATGAAGCTCATTTAGAGTTTGAGAAGCAGTTGTGACCCCCCCCCCTCCTTTTTGCAATGTTTGAGCATAGGCACAAGATTTTTTTTGCTGTGGTTTCGGGCTGCTAATTAAAGAAATGTTCTACTCACATCCCTTCACAGTATCCCAGGGCCAATACCCCAAAACACATGGCATGATAAATGAATTAGCTCCCAAAGCACTTGAAAGGATACACAGAGCTACTATAGTTTTGTTTCTAAAACCTAAGAATATAAGACAATATAAAAATAGTATAAATGTCATTTATAATACGTCCTAGAACTTACAGTATATATGCAGCAGTGACTTAACAATAGTTAATAGTTAATTCGTTAATGCACGCTCCTCTCCTTTGAATAAACATAAACATAGATTATGACAATTTATGCCCCCCAATCCACTTCATCTTCAACCATTTAACCCCATATGCACACTCCGATCTATCACCATACTTTACTTTAAGCCCAGCTAGTTTTTAAGTCTGTGATTCAATATTGTCCTGCCTAAAAAATTTTAAAGGAATATTTTCCGTTCTTATGATGATTCTATCATGAAAACTGAAGCAAATAGTCTTGGTATGATATGGGATCCATTATGCATAAACCCATTATCCAGAAAGCTCCAAATTACAGCAAGGCCATCTCTCATAGACCCAATTTTAACGCAACGGTAAGACCAAAACATTAAAGTGTTTTAAAGTAATGAAAATATCATGTACTGTTGCCCTGCACTGGTAAAACTGATCTATTTGCTTCAGAAACACTACTATAGTTCATAAAAGTAAGCTGCTGTGTAGCAATGGCGGAAATTAAAAAAAAGGCTATATGGCACAGGTTAAATAGTGGATAACAGATAACACCATTATGTGCTACAGAGCTTATCTGCTGTGTAACCTGAGCCTTTTCTCCTTTGAATGGCTGCCCCCATTGTTATACAGCAGCTTATTTATATAAACAATAGTAGTGTTTCTGAAGCAAAAACAGCACTTTTACCAGTGCAGGGAAACACTGCATTACTTTTTTATTACTTTAAAACACTTTAATTTTTTGATGTTAGTGTTCCTTTAAGCAAATACTTTTTAAAATGATTTCTTTTTTTCTCTGTAATAATAAAACTGTACTTTATACTTGATCCTAACTAAGAAATAAATAATTCTTATTGGAAGCAAACCCAGTCTATTGGGTTTATTTAATGTTTATGTGATTTTCTAGTAGAATTAAGGTATGAAGATCCAAATTACGGAAAGATCCATTATCCCAAGACCCAGAGGTCCCAAGCATTCTGGATAACAGGTCCAATATCTGTAGTAGTATCCCTGTAACTGAGTAAGCAAGGATCAATGCTTCTACATAAAAGCAAAATGCAGCTGTCCATAAAATACAATGTCTGCTCAGGGTAAAAGGATAACTTTTTTGCACCAGCATGTTGATATGTAATATTAGGAAACACATATGACAGTTTTCCTTCAGGCAATAAAATGCAAATGTAAAGTGTAATGGCTGTTCCTGGGAATAGTGGTTGCATGTACAGTTGTTGGTGTCAGTATGTATTTTGCCAGTGTTTTAATCCAACACTAAACTGTTTTCAAGAAAGAGCATCCCATGCTTGTAGCTACACTGATATATGGTTTGCAGGGCTATTTAAATTTTAGGGTCCATCAGAGGTTAATATAAGACTGACAGGCTAGAACATGTTTGGGTTTTCCATGTGATTATAATGAAGTGGAACAAGAATATCAGTTTAACCAGCTCCATACTGCCTAGATTCAAATACCAGCCTTAAAGTGGACCTGTCACCCAGACATAAAAAGCTGTATATTAAAAATCCTTTTAAAATTAAACATGAAATCCAAATTCTTTTTTCAGTAAAGCATTCATAGCTGTTGTAAACAAATTTAAAAATCTCAGCTGTCAATCAAAATATGCCTTAGGCATAGAGGAGGGGCAGGTAATTACTTTCACTTTCCATTCAGCACTTCCTAGATGTCACTGCTCTCCCCACATTCCCCCAGTTCTCTTAACCATGTAATTGTGTAGCCAGGGCATGGGGATGGACATTAGGTCCCCCATTGTGGTGCACAAACAAGACTTTGAGATGATGGAAAGCTTGCCTTAATAACAGTGTCCACATGGCTCCTGCCTGCTTGTTATAATTATTATTTCCTAGCCCTAAGGAAACAAGATTCAAATAATTCATATAGTGTCATTAAAGTGTATTTTGCTTGACGAACATGATAAATTGGATTTGGAATATTTTTTTCAGGTGACAGTTACCCTTTAAGGCCCCCATATACGGGCTGATAAAAGCTGCTGATAGACTGAGTCGGCAGCTTATTGGCCCGTGTGTGGGGCCATCCGATGGGCGTCCCCGATCGATATCTGGCCAAAAGTCGGGCAGACGCTGATCAAACAGGGTAAAAAATCCAGTCAGATTGCAGCCGCATCTGTTCGTTGATGCGGTCCCGCGACCAATCGTATTGCCTCCATTCTGATCCGAACGTTGGGCCCTAGGGCACACAATCGGATCTGGCCGATATTGCCCACCTCAGTGTGGGCATATCGGGGAGAGATCCGCTCGTTTGCGACATTGCCAAACGAGCGGAACTCCCTGTGTATGGCCACCTATATATACTGTTTCCTTATTTTCTATTGCCCATTTTATACATATCATTGTGGATTGGTTATATTTTCTTTTATTTACACAGCACATTTTACTAGTCACATGCTAATGAGGCTTATTAGTCCCTTTCACATTCACGCACTATAATTAATTTTATCAGGAGCATATTAACTGACTCTATTTTTTTGGAGTATAGGGGGAAACCAGAGTACACAGAGGATCCCCATACCAACACCGGGACAACATACCAACTGTTTGCTTATAGTCCTCTGGTTGGACTCAAGCTTAGAACCCTAGTGCTACACGGTGGAAATGCTAACCACTGAGCCGCCATTGCATCATTCATTTCTAACTAGGGATGAGCAAACTTTTTGTCCTTGTAAAGTTTTGCAACAAAATTTACATTTTCCCTACTAATGAAAATTTCCTGCTTGCATGTTGTGTTGCCGGGGAAAAAAGGCAGGGAATAAAAATTAATGTTGTGCGTTTTGTTTCGTCAGAAAAAATGCTGTCCTATTGACTCCAATGCATAAGGCGACAAATTGGGGGCATTTTGTTCATTTTTCCTCAGTTTCACTCAACCACTTGGTTAGTTGGTATCTTTACTATTGTAGCTGTGATTTGAAAGGTGTGCTGTGTTTATTGTGTGCAGTTTTTGTATATACAGTTATGGGACCTGTTAACCAGAATGCTGGGACCTGGGGTTTTCCGGATAATGGATTGTTCCCCAATTTAGATCTCCATACCTTAGGTCTACTAGAAAATCATTTAAACATTAAATAAACCCAATAGGCTGGTTTTGCTTCCAATAAGGATTAATCATACAAGTATGGGACCTGTTATCCAGAAGGCTCGGGACTAGGGGTTTTCCGGATAACAGATCTTTCCGTAATTTGGATCTTCATACATTAAGTCTACTAGAAAATCATGCAAACATTAAATAATTATTTGGATAAAATGGAGTATACGGGAGACGGCCTTTCCATAATTTGGAGCTGTCTGGACAACGGGTTTCTGGATAATGGATCCCATATCTTAGTGTGGATCAAGTACAAGGTACTGTTTATTATTACAGAGAAAAAGAAAATCATTTTAAAATATTTGGATAAAATGGAGTCTATGCGAGATGTTCTCTCCATAATTCCGAACTTTCTGGATGACAGGTTTCTGGATAACAGATCCCATACCTGTACATAAAAAAAAAAATCATCGTCAATAATAATTACACTCAATGTTCTTTTGCATAAAAAAAGCAACTAAAAATGAAACACTACTTATCAACTATGTATATTTTCCCTTCGAGACTTACGTCAATGTCAATCTGTTTAAAAAAAAAAAAAAACAGCCCTCGTAAATTATTCTGATTGGAACATTTAATCACTGATCTTAAGTAGCGGCAATTTTTAATTGCCCAATGAAAATGAGACCTAGGCAGTAAATAGAGAACCACAAACTGACTTGTTCCCATAATGACTCTGATAATTGTTTTCTTAGTGCTGAGCCTTTCAGCGATGAAGCCTGCAAATGCCCGTCATGAATGTTTTATTGGGGAACGGATTCAAAGCTCCGTTAACTCCTTGAAATCCAAGGGGGGGTCTAATGTTTGAACGTTTCTCCAGTTAATCTTTTGCTGTATAGGGATATTGTGTCAGAATGCAAATGTATATCATAATAAACAATTCATTTTGAGAGTACCCTGTACTTTTGTTGGGTGGGTTCTCATTCATTCCAATGCCACTTGTAAATGTGCCAAATTAACCAACTCTGCAGTACCCTCCAGTACAGGTATGGGACCTGTTATCCAGAATGCTCGGGACCTGGGGTTTTCTGGATAACTGATCTTTCCGTAATTTGGTTCTTCATGCCTTAAGTCTACTAGAAATTAATTTAAACATTAAATAAACCCAAGAGGCTGGTTTTGCTTCCATTAAGGATTAATTATATCTTAGTTGGGATCAAGTACAAGCTACTGTTTTATTATTACAGAGAAAAAGGAAATCATTTTTAGAAATTTGGATTATTTGGATAAAATGGAGTCTATGGGAGACATTCTGTAATTCGGAGCTTTCTGGATATCGGGTTTCCGGATAAGGGATCCTATACCTGTACCTTGCAGTATAGTTTTGCACATCGTTTGATCTGAGCCCCCTTGAAAGTCCAACATTTGCTCAGGGTTGCCCTTTTTATATATCAAGGATACAGATGCTATGATAACATTGTTATATCCGCAATGAATCCAGAGTTCAGAGAATATTCAGGGCAGCCAATTTGTCCTCCCCAAATCTAAATCTAATCTGTCTAATTCAACATCACTCCTAATTATTGTAACTGGATATACTGTATAAGCCACAGCCATCATTACTGGCAGAGGTGATGCTACAATGACACAATGACGCTACAATGACATTCTTGACAATTCTGTGTTTCCTACTTTGTGCAGTGGCGTAACTATCTATACAGCAGACCCCCATTGTCAACAGGGGGGTCCAAACAGAGTTCTGTTGTATTATACTCCTCTTCCTCAACCCGTCTTGTACCTTTAAAACAGTGGCACAGTCTGAGCCTGGGAGGTGTGGCGCTAGCAGGGACTGTTTGCACCTGGCCCCCAACGTAAATTTTTTGCGACAATAGATTTAGGAAGGTCCTGCCCTGTTTCTGCAGGATAATAAACTCATGTACAAAGTAAAGTTTGGGTTTTTAAAGATGGCAATGAAGGAACTTGATGGACCTGCACAGAGCCTTGACCTCAAACCCCATCGGAAACCTTTGAGATGAATCGAAACCCGATTGTGAGTAAAGCCTGGTGCCCAACATCAGTTTCTCACATTCTGCAAATGAATGGAAGCAAATGCCATCATAAATGTTCAAACATCTAATGAAAAGTCTTCCCAAAAGAGTAGAGGCTTAAGGCCGTTTCAGCAGGAAAGAGAAGCAACATTTAAATGAATACCCTTTGACTGAAATGATGTACAGACTGGTGGATCTATAAAGCAAATTTTCCCTAAATCTCACCTTAACTGTATTTCAGATCACACCCCTCCCCCCACTTGAGCCCCATTTGAAGTCATCACTATTTTCCATCATGACCACCTTCCCTAGGGATGGCATCTATTCAATGCGTTGACATGATTTATGAAACTATATACAAACAAATAACGAGTCTCTGAGGCCTAATTGTGTTCAGGAATTTGTGGTTGGAAAATAACAGCATTCTGAGAATCCATATGTTGGTTTGTGTTTCTGATTATTATAGATACCATAGAAACCACATATGATAACATTACTGAGCTTCTAGAGGGGGTTTAGAGAATATTTTTTTATTTTGTTATGATTTGTTATAAATGAGGAACATGGTGCACTTCCTATTGATAGAAGAGCTGTGAGGCAGCTGGGTGGTTAGCATTGCTACCTGGGGTCCTAGGTTTGATTCCAGCCAGTGCGCTATCTGCAAGGAGTTTGTCTGTTCAGGGTTTCCTGGGTGCCCCATTTTGCTACCACGCTCAAAAACGTATAGGTATTTTATGTGGGTGCACTGAACTCTCAAATCTAGGGATATGGATTTGGCCAAATACTGAACTGAATCCGAACCCTTAATCTATGCCGTAAAGCCAGTGCACTGGTAGCAAAACCTGAAGCATGCAATAAGCGTGTGCCTAAAGGTCCCATCAGATATATAGGGTTCGGAGTTCAGCCAATTGATTCGGGCGAATACTGATAAAAATAGCTCGGATTTGACCAAATCCTGAACCAAATACAGGATTCGTTGAATCCCTAGTACAGGTATGGGATCCGTTATCCAGAAAGCTCCAAATTACGGAAAGAGTTTCCAATAGACTCCATTTTATCGAAACAAACCACATTTTTTTTAAAAACTATTTACTTTTTCCTCTGTAATAATAAAATAGAACTTTGTACTTGATCCAAACTAAGATATAATTAGCCATTTTTGGAAGCAAAATTGGGTTTATTTAATGTTTACCTGATTTTCTAGTAGACTTTAGGTATGAAGATCCAAAATTATTGAAAGGTCCCTTATCCAGAAATCCCCAGGTCACAAGCATTCTACCTGCATTTAATCGGATCTTGACAAAACTTACCCTACTGTGATAAGGACCTTAGAATGGCAGCTCCACTAAGGCTGGGTCTGAATCTCTGAAAAGCAATGCAGAATATACAAATAAAACACATTTTTATTATTAAAGTAATTTTGGGTAGGGCAAGATATTTATATTGCATTTAACATGAGTATTCCTGCTGACTTTACTCCACTGTCGGCTGGGTACAACATACCACAAAATATTCCCTTAGTCATTTGACATTCATTACTCCACCATCGTTTACAGTACAAAAGGTTCATTTCCTGCACTCTGATTTCCGATAGGGAACAGATTTATTTTTCTCCCTGATCCAAGCAACCTTTTCACCTTCTATAGCTTTCAAAAAATATAGCAAACTGATATCTGGGCCGTATTTAGGTTACATCAATCACATACCGGACTTAGCAGAATAGCTGAAACCTTCCTTTAATAAAGAAACTCCCACTGGGATGCAAAACAATTAAAGCATGTTTATATAAGGAAAAGGTTTCCTGGAATATAGAGGGTTTTATTATTGAGGCTGGCCTATGAATTAAGCTGTATTTTAATAGCTTTCTTGGTATGATCAAGAAATGGGAGAAAAATGAGCTCCATATGAGTCATATTAAGCTGTAATGTCCAACAATGATCAAATCGTTATCACAGCTTATTTAACCCTTTCACTAAAATAATTGCTGTCATTTTGGGCAACCTAAAAGGTTAATTTATTTCACCCTGCCTGCCCCAAATGGATTACACAACAGCATCTATCACGCTCCGATAATCACCTTCAGCTTATTGGGGCGGAAAGGTCCATATGTGCATTTGACGCTGTTTTTGTCGGAGAGATAAAGTAGATATTTTCTAGGAAAGTCATCAAAATCTCTCTTCCGCCGCACACACACAGAAAATCTAAGATTGCTTTGTGTCGATTTCTAGAAATTGTCAGTGATGTTATGATAGACCGCCAGAATCACTGCACTCAGGAAGGAAGTGTCAACGGAGCCATCAGCAACTCCATAACAATGTCATATCAGGGCAGGTTCAAAGCTCTTAGGCTTCAATGCTTAATCTTTTAATCACATAGTAGAGCATCCTAGAAAAGGGGGTAATGTGCTTCAGGAGACAGCAGCGCCTATCTGACAACTACATTAAAAAAACATAATTACACGGAAACCTGTAGCAGTCATTGCAAATGCAGCTGTCGAGCTGACTTCTCAAGCAAAGAGTAACTGCCAGTTTTGATGTCTCTTTAATGTTCGCCGTCTGGCACCCAAGGAGATTGGCAGGCCATTTAGCAATTAATTTTGTTGTGTTTAAAAATAAAAACAACATTTAGGTAAGTGCTGTTTTTGACCCCGCTCCCACCATCATTCGCTAACATGAACTATTCCAATTGATGGATAAAATAATTCTGTGATAATTATCACGTATGAAGGAAATGCCAACCTGTGTCCTTAGTGCTCCACTATGGAGACAACAAGAAATTAGCAAACAATAGGAGTGAAGATAAAGTCGGTTCTTTCGGGCAATTTAAAACGTCGTTCACAATGTAGAATTAATATGAGGCCATGTATTGTATGTTGACATTCTTAAATCAGCTGAGAAAAATGTATTTGCACTGGAGAACCATTCCCATGGTTTCCTTAATTATATTAGCGTTGAAAAACAGATTTATGCTATGAAACAATATATGACTATTTAAAAGCATATGCAGGCTCGAACTGGGCAAGCACGAGAGCCAAACCCAAGGCCCCAGTGAAAAAACAGGAAATCAGGCACCAACAGTTGCTTAAAGGGATAGTGTCATGGGAAAAAAAAAATTCAAAATGAATCAGTTAATAGTGCTGCTCCAGCAGAACTGAACTGAACTGAAATCCATTTCTCAAAAGAGCAAACAGATTTTTTTATATTCAATTTTGAAATCTGACATGGGGCTAGACATATTGTCAATTTCCCAGCTGCCCCAAGTCATGTGACTTGTGCTATGATAAACTTCAATCACTCTTTACTGCTGTACTGCAAGTTGGAGTGATATCACCCCTCCCTTTTCCCCCCAGCAGCCAAACAAAAGAACAATGGGAAGGTAACCAGATAACAGCTCCCTAACACAAGATAACAGCTGCCTGGTAGATCTAAGTAAAAACCCATGTCCCACTGAGACACATTCAGTTACATTGAGAAGGAAAAACAGCAGCCTGCCAGAAAGCATTTCTCTCCTAAAGTGCAGGCACAAGTCACATGACTGGGGGCAGCTGGGAAATTAACAACATGTCTAGCCCCATGTCAGATTTCAAAATTGAATATAAAAAAATCTGTTTGCTCTTTTGAGAAATGGATTTCAGTGCAGAATTCTGCTGGAGTAGCACTATTAACTGATTTATTTTGAAAAAAACATGTTTTCCGATGACAGGATCCCTTTAAGGGCTACGGCACATGGCACAATTTAGCCCCACAGATGATTAATAGACCACCCAAAATTGGGTGAAGAGAGAAAATGGGGAAATTTAAAGGGGAATTTAATCAGGTGCTTTTGTTTGTTTCTATATCTCATCTACATTACTTGTGCAAATAAATCAATAGACTACAGGGCTCAGATAAGAGATCTCAGGCAGAGCTGATATCCTACAAATGGGAAGAAGCATAAAAAAGCAGAACAGTGGCCATAACTTTTTCTTAGGATTGAATTAAATCATCATTGGAATGCTCTCATTTACTGTTATTATTATTTTTATTTTGAAGGACCATTCTGGAAATCCTCTTGGGGCTGCCGTGACGCTTGCGCATGAACTTGGGCACAACTTTGGCATGAATCATGACACATTGGAAAGAGGGTGTAATTGCCGAGGGTCGGCTGATAATGCGGGCTGCATCATGACTCCATCTACTGCGTAAGTACAAATAGGCTGGACATTACAATTTGTTTTCATCAGATAATTGAGTAGTTTTAAAGTTTTTTGTTGTCTAGGTATATCTCTAGATTATGTCGATTGAAAGAAAAAATAACAAAAACAGTTCCCCACGTATGGAGGTGGGACTTCTTCAGTTGTTCAGTTCTGATGAGTAGGTTCACCCTAGAGTCTGTCAATCCTCAGAGTGTTTGTAAATGAGGAAGTTCAACTGCCTCCCCCAAGTGGTTGTCATACTTTTTCAGTCCAAGCCCCACTAGAGGCCCCCTTGCAAATTCAGCAGCCTTTGCACAGAGCCCACCAAAGATATGAAGTAACTAGTGAACTAGGTATATTGGTGTTTCAGTCCTTCTGCCATAGTTTCAAACATATTTAAGACAGCAAACATATTGACCTCAAACCTCACCTTAGCTAACCTTCAAGCTGGACTTTCAAGTGTATCTAGGAAAGCAGATGCCCATTGTTCCCTTATTTTAACGCTAAGTGACCTTCAGACTGGGTCCTCCAGCCATTGCACCAAGCCCCCAGCCTGGACAGTCAGTTTAGTAACCAATGCTCTACACACTACAGAGGAGAAAGCACACTGAATGGAGAGGAATGATGACTATGGTAGGTTCAAAAATCATCACAACCTTTGGGTATTTTAATATTAATGCCTCAGTTATTTTAGAACTGTCATTATCATTTTACAAGCAGTTTTTTTGTCCTCTTTTCTAATGGTGGAAGAAACTATGAATACACATTACCATCCCCTTACACATTGTATAATACTAGAAAAAAAATTTCTGTCTAACTAAGTTTAGGCAAATACAAAAGGTCCTCTGCACTCAACCCGTTATCAATTTATAAAGGATATTGAGACATGTTGTGCCATAAGCTACTAAAAAATGCCCTTCAAACAAAACAGGTATTGTTTTTGGCCCATGGACCCTTATGGACATAACCGTTTATGATTTAAACTGGCCAACTCTGAGTATTGGAGTGTTTGTAGGTGTGCTTTGAAATTGACCAAATCCACATTTTAACATAACATAACAATAAATGTGAGTTCCTGCAAAAAAATAGGACAGCAAGTAAAAAAATATTTGGCAAAGGCCTAACGCATTTCATGCCTGTTGGGTCACTTACTCATAGGCTATCCATCTATGTTTGTTGAACAGTGTAAATTGGGAGATGAGTGAAAGCACAACCATTGGCTCATTTTCCAACACTGAAAAAATTGCTCCTGGTCCATATTCCATATTACTAACTTTGTTAGCCTGCCAGTGGATAAAAAATGTATTGTGTGGTTACCAGAATAGTGGATGCTGTAAGACAAGGTCTAATCATTGGTCAGTCCAATCACATGCAGTTTGGTCTCACATACATAATGCCAGAGGTCACCAATCTGATTGTTTAGCCCTCAAGCCCAAGAACTGCATCTGTATCCAGTGTAAGTTGACCAGTGAGCTCCAATAAATGCTCATGGGTATTATAGGATGACTGTTGTGCTTAATCCAACACTATTGCCTTTGATTTTATTTATTAAAAATGACCAATCAAGTTTTCCAATGCAAATCATCAGACTCTTCAACTTCACTGATCATTGCCATGGCTATACCATTTCACAGAAGACATAGAATATATAATGTACCCCCCCTCAAAAAAAATTACAGGTCCTTCAGCAATTGTGGTGGGATGCCGATCTGCAGTTTTTGAAGGCTGAAAGTTGGACATGCCTAATGTATAAGGACATCATAGGATATGATCAGCCATCTGAGTCAAATGTCTCTCTCTCTCTCTCTCTCTTTCTCTTTGTATGATCTATATGCTGAAAAGATCTAACAGTGGTAAAAAAACATAGTTGCAAGATGGACATGCCAGATGTATACAAATGGAGCAACACTTGTTTTGATATGGTTTCCCATGGCACAACATGTCACAGAATAAAAGAATCAATGGAAAATTTGTCATATAGGGATCTCTTTAAATAAAGTAATATCATGAGCTATGATGAGCCTTCATATCTATTTCTCTATATACTGAATATATGTATACATTTATATTTGTACCTACATTTTCCACCCAACAGGACCATCTGATGCTTGAGCAAGGCAGGACCAGGGCAAAAACACCCTCTGATCTACTCTAAAATCTGTTATCAGTCGGTTATAAAACATGTTTGTGCAGATCTATGGTTCCCAGCATGCCCTTCTGTCTTGGCAAATGATGAGATTGTGGGATTTTTAGTGCTGGATAGGATAAAGCTGCCTATTGAAGTTTCTGTTATGTTACTGGCCATAAATACTTCATGCAGGTGCACACAGTACAATAATCTTAGCAGGCCTGCAAAAAAAAAATAACTTTTAAGATATCATTTTGCTTTAGATTCTTCTCCATCTGGGGAAAAAAAGTTCTAGTAAATCAATAGTATTATGGTTAAAAGCACAGCTATCCCCTACCTGTCGGATTGGCTGTAATTTTGAAGTATACCCATCTATTTGCGGTTTGATGGGAACGAGATAACACATTTCCCTACAAATCATGCCTGCCATTTCCAATAAGCAGAGATTCAGAAAACAGAGAATAATGTGCAAGAGGGAAAATCATTGCTGCTCGCTATAAAGTAAGTCATAGAGGGAAAAGATTTGAAAGCAAAGGGAAGAGCAGAAAAGATAATGTTTAAGAGCCACGGGTTACCCGCACTTTGCAGCCACGGAGAGCTGAAGTGAAAAGAGAAAACAAGAAGTTATGTACGGACTCATTATAATGGCGGAGATTCTCCAACTGTGAGCTCAGACTCATGGCAATCTAGTCACTCGATGATGAATTCCTTGTTTTTATCAGTTCACCAGGTCTAACGTGGTGAAGGAAACTCTGACAAAAGAAGTAACATTCCTTAAAATTCGCACTTTAGTGAATTTGCAGAGTAACGATCGTTCGCCTGAGTGAAGGTTCGTCTGTCGATAGGGTGCAAAACTTTACTCGTGATGGTCTCTTTCGCTAGCGAATAGTCCTCTACGCCAGTTAGTAAATTGGCTACGTCCTTGCGGATGAAATTTGCGCTAGCGATGGCCACTTAGCCCTTTAATAAATCTGCCCCTTGGTGGGGACAACCAGCTAAAACAAATGTCTAAATAAATTAGATATGTATGGATCCATTATCCGGAAACCTGTTATCCAGAAAACTCCAAATTATGGAAAGGCCGTCTCTCACCATTTTACCCAAATAATCCAAATATTTAAAAATGAATTCCTTTTTCTCTGTAATAATAAAACAGTACCTTGTACTAGTACTAGTCTCATTGCTGTCTAGCCCATTTAAATGAATTGTGGGTTGCAATGGGCACTTCTCTGTTGGCTAAAATCCATCAGAAAGAAACTGGAGAAAACAACAAGCAAAATAGATGCATACTCAGCCATCAGCTCTTATGTCTTAAGTTATAATATAACAGACGGTGTAGGGTCCCTTTAAAAGAGTTTCAGCATAGGAAGTAATTCAGAAGCAGAGAATGGAATATGATGGGTTTATATTAAATACAGGAATTAATTCTCTCCCAGACAAACAGTGTCAGTTGTGTTCAGCTGTCATGGAAGCAGACTGTTTATGTTAATATGTAGGATCTATTCATATCAGGCCATAGGAAATACTATAAAACATACGTATATTCAGGAAGCAGCGGAATAAATAATTTTCAGGAAATAATGTTGCAATTGCCCTACATTCTTGCACACAATGTAATACAAAAAAAAACATTAAAACATTATTTATAATGCTTCATGCTTTATATTTATATTGTTTGTGCAGATGACGTACTTCGCACGGAATCTCATGTGAGTCTCTAGCTCCAGCAGTTACAGATGAAATATTTCATCAAAACAGGCTGGGTAACACTGTACGTTCCTTCTTATAGCCCCAATCATGTAGGTCAGGGAGGCTTCAATTGTGTGTGTGTGACTGGGACTGAGACCGGGGGGTCTGGAGCCCACCGGGCTGCCACCTCACCAGTAGTGAGGTCAAGTCCTCCAAAGAATACCTATGTCACAACCCCCTTCCCTCCATTGTTATCTCCTTTGTAGTCGCGATCAGGAGGGGAGGTCAGAGAGGTGCTCCTCTCTGTCTTTCTGAGTTGACAGGACTGAGGGCCACGAGGCCCAGGGCCAACCAGGTTTTTATCCAAATGTCCCGCTGGCCCACTCCAACACTGGAGATGCTGAGAGTAAACCAGGAGAAGGGGGGAAGAGCTGGACCGCCTCAAACTGGCTATATATGGGCTACTAAATGTTGACATCTCTCTTCCTCCACACCAGTGAGTCTCCATAGAGCTCCATCATGATCCAATCATTGACGTGGGGGCCAAACGATCAGAGCAGCCTGATTTGACCCAACATGTGGGTAGTTAAATAGGGCAAACTTCTATTTCTTTTAGCCACGTATGAGGTCCATTTCCATTTATATTGATGCTATAATAGCTCTCCCCCATGCTGGCTTTACTACTCCCTCTATACATCATTTCTGGCACCTTAGTCTTCACTCACCTTAGGTCTGGGATCGCCAATGTTTTTAACCCATGAGCCACATTAAAATGTAAAAAGAGTTGGTGAGCAACTCAAGCATGAAGAAAGCCCTGGGGGATGCCAAATAAGCAGGGCCAAGCCAACCAGGCGCCATAGGCAACCTGACCACCTCAGCAGTGATAGAGGGGATAGCAACTGAGAGTGGAGAGTGACAGAGGGGAGGAGAGAAGGAGAGAGGAGAGTGACAAAAGGGGTAGGCAGAAGATCCTTAAAGGAACAGTTCAGTGTAAAAATAAAAACTGGGTAACTGTGCAAAATAAAAAAATTTTTTAATATAGTTAGCCAAAAATGTAATGTATAAAGACTGGAGTGACTGGATGTCTAACATAATAGCCAGAACATTACTTCCTGCTTTTCAGCTCTCTAACTCTGAGTTAGTCAGCGACTTTAAGGGGGACATAACTATTCAGTGAGTTTGCAATTGATCCTTAGCATGTAGCTCAGATTCAAAAGCAAACAGTTATGGCCCATGTGGCTTCCCCTCAAGTCACAGATTGGTTACTGCCTGGTAAGCAATCAGTGGAAACCAAGAGAGCTGAAAAGCAGGAAGTAGTGTTCTGGCTATTATGTTAGACATCCAGTCATTTCAGTCTGTATACATTACATTTTGGCTAATTAACTATATTAGAAACATTTTTTTGCACAGCCTGTCTATTTACCCAGTTTTTATTTTTACACTGAACAATTCCTTTAACAGGTACCTACCTGCCCAGCGCCTCCCTATCATTGCACCCTAGGCAGGTGCCTCTTCTGCCTACCACTGGTTCCGGTCCTGCAAATAAGGTCTGTGATTGGCTGTTTGGTAGCCCCTATGTCCTAGCAGCCTTCAGGAGGCTCTTTTTTGTAATAGACCTGGTTTTTATGCAAAAAAACTTGCATCTAAGCCAGGAATTGAAAAATAAGCACCTGCTTTGAGGCCACTGGGAGTAACATCCAAGGGTTGGTGAGCATCATGTTGCTTGTGAGCCACTGGTTGGGGATCGCTGCCTAAGCTCCTCCACACTGATGCAGGCTGCTGTGATTGCTCAAAGGTTTCAGGCACCAGGTAGAGCAGGGTAGAGGGTAGGCGGTTGGCGATAGCAAGTAGTGAGATGGAGATCGCATTGAGGCACCCCAGAAGAATTATACATTTCTAAGCATAGTGTCCTTTTGCTAGACCGTTTAACTTAGGAGATAATTGACATTTTGTCCCAAAGGGATATGGCCACACTATAGATTAGATAGTGACTAATGTACCCCCAATTGTAAAATATAAGGATAACAAGTCACTGAGGAGTTCCACAAGCATTCAAAGGCATGGTGCCGAAGGCCAAGGTGACATCTAATATCCTCATATTTGACAACAGGGGTACATTATTTATTATTATACACACATTTCCGTGAGTCATGACATCACTAATGTCACTAATGACATCACTAAGCACCAACTATAACTGATGACTCCACAAAGCACTGTTTAAAAGGATATCATTTACAGGATATTCTTGGCTTTTGTGCATTATATAGTGAATAAAGTACCCCTTCTTGTAAAATATAAGGATATTATAAGTTACCGAGGAGTTTCATGTCCGGCCGAGTGTTTTTATACAGGTCATGGAACTCCGAGGTAACTTCTAATATCCTCATATTTTGCAACTGGGGGTACTTTATTTATTATAATACACAAGTTTCAGTGAGTCATGTGACAGAAATGACATCAGAACTCACCGTTTATAACTGATGACATCAGAACTCACCGTTTATAAGGATATAATTTACAGGATATTCATGGCTTTTGTGTATTATAAGGATATAACTTACTGTAGATTATACACGTAAATGCCAGAAAGGCAACATTTTTTTTGTATTTTTATCCAAAGTATTAATTAAAGCAGAAAAGTATTAGAAATAATTATACATCTTAATGATCTCCACTGGGTGCCTTCCCAATAAAGACAAAGAGGGAATGCGAGCCATTATTTATGGAGTTAACTTATATCTTCTCTCCCAGCGCCTTATTCACCTGCACACCACCAGCAAGACAAATGTGTTTTCTGATACTGATGATACTTTCACATAAGATTAATTTTTCTTTGTCGCTCTGGTCCGGACTCCCAATAAGCAGATCCAGATACAGTATCAGGCTGGAGCAGCGGGTGGAGGGGCAGAGTTTACAGAGGGCAACAAGCTGGGTGCTGACTGTGGCACTAGGGCTATTTATTAGCTGTACTCAGGGGCCACGCACAAGGCTAAGGTTCTATTTACTCGGCAACTAGTGCAATAAGAGTATAAGTATTGTATAAGATTGGCACTATGTTAGCGCTTATACTTATGCCCATGAATTTCTCCTGTAAATAGAATTTGCATAATGTAAGTCCAGGTTATAGGATCCATTATCCGGAAACCCATAATCCAGGCAACTCAAAATTATGGGACGGCCATCTCCCATAGACTCCATTTTATCCAAATAATTAATTTTTTTTTTTAATTATTTCCTTTTTCTTTGTACAGGTATGGGACCTATTATGCAGAATGCTCAGGACCTGGGGTTTTCCAGATAAGGGATCTTTCCGTAGTTTGGATGCTAAAAAATCACTTAAACATTAAATAAATATATCTTAGTTTGGATCAAGTACAAGGTACTGTTTTATTATTACAGAGAAAAAGGAAATCATTTTAAAAAATTCAGATTATTTGGGTAAAATGGAGTCTATGGGAGATCACCTTTTCCATAATTCAGAGCTTTCTGGATAACGGGTTTCCAGATAATGGATCCTTTACCTGTACCAGTAATAATAAAACAGTACCTTGCACTTGATCCAAGCTAAGATGCAAAACCAGCCTATTGGGTTTATTTAGTGTTTAAAAAATTTGCCAGCAGACTTAGGGACAGATTTACTAAGGTTTGAATGGTAAATTCGAATTTTCCAGTTGGCGTTTTTGGGCAAAACTCACAATTTCGAGTTTAAAACCATCAACTTGAATTCAAATTCGAATCTAAGATTTATCAACCCCCTACCTGGGAGTAACTTGAATTCGATAGGTCATGTAGAAGTCCATGGCAGAGGTCTGTTGACCTATTTGAAGACGTTTAGACTATTAGAGTTTTTGCGGCTGAAAATTTGATTGGAATTGTGTTCAAATTCAATTTGAATTTCGATTCGAGTTTTAGACATTCAAGTTTTTTCATAAATAAGCTACAATTTCAGTTGTAAGTACATTCGAGTTTATTAGAGTAAAAAAGATTCGTGAAAATGTGAAAATGCTTATCACTACTCATATAAACTCTAAAATTTGTCCTTTGATAAATAACCCCCTAAAAGTATGAAGATCCAAATTAAAGAAAGATCTATTGTCTGGAAAACCCCAGGTCCCTCGCATTCTGCATAATAGCTCCCATACCTGTATTTATTAAATCTAATAAATTTTATCTGTAAGTTGCAGCCTCATTCTTGTCATTTTCTCTGCAGTCTGACACAAAGACCTGTACCCCGCGTGTGTTTCATGAGTCCAACACTTCAATTAAGGCAAATCATTTTCACATTTTCCCTTCATCTTCAAAACCCTGACCTTGGCGTAGTGTTCCCTTTACTCTTCCCCGCCACATTCTTCCCACATACTCCTTGCATTGACGCAAAGCCTTGTCCTGGGCTGGCTGCTTTGTGATTGATAAGCTCCGGGAGTTAACCTTCTTCCTTCACTGGTTCAACTGTAACCATGTCGTCAAAACACTTTTTATTTATATTTTCCCTGAATAAAAACAAACATTACTGCTTTGTACTTCAGGGGACACAATGCAGAGAGGGAGCTCAGAGGCTCGGAGAACTGAGAGAGATGTTCATCTTCTTGTTTCCAGTCTTCTAACTTCTGCCATTTAAATAAACATTATGAAGGTACCCAAAAGATCTCTTATGAGCAGTTGCGATACCATTGTTTTTTTTCAAGACACTAAGGGGCAGATTTATAAAAGGTCGAAGTGAATTTTCGAATTAAAAAACGTCAAATTTCGGAGTAATTTTTGGGTACTTCGACCATCGGATAGGCCAAATTCGACTTTGATTCGAATTGAAAAACCATCAAAAATTTGACCACTCGAAAATCGAAGTACTGTCTCTTTAAAAAACTTCGACACTTTGCCACCTAAAAACTGCCGAATTGCTATTTAGCCTATGGGGGACCTCCTAAAACCTATCTGAGGCTTTTGGGCAAGTTTTGAGAAGTCGAAGTTTTTTTAAAAAAAATCCTTCGAATAGTTCGTTTCGAAGGGTTAAATCGTTCGATCATACGTTTTTCCTTCGATCAAATACGCCCGTTATCGCTGGAAAAAATACTTCGAAGTACTCAAATTCGATGGTTGAATTTCGAAGTTTTAGGGTCACATTTATTAAAACTCAAATTTATCTTGGTTTTTTTAATCGATTCAGTCTTCCAAAATTGTTGTAGGTTTCCTCTTGAGGCAACTTCAAGGGATTTTGGGAGACTGAAGAAACACGTAGGTTCTACCACCAGCGATTGACATTAATACCTATGAGAAAGTTTTTACAGGAAATTAGTCACCTGCAGAAGCAGAAATTTATCACTGGAGATTAATCTCTTGCTGTACCATTGCCCTAAAGGACTATTTAAGCCCACTTCTAGTGATGGGCGAATTAATTTGCCTGGCACTAATTCGCGTTGAATAAATTTGTGAAAGTGCTGCGAAAATTCACAGATGAATCCAAACATTTTTGACGCGCCTCGGAAAAGTCGCTTGCCTCAAAACCGTCACGTGTCAACACTATTCGGAAGCCCATTGACTTTAACACTGGTCTCAAAATTGATGCGGGAGTAAATTTGAGTTCTGTGAGTTTTATGCTGTTTCGTGAATTTTTAAGGAAATTCACAAATTTTTCGGCAAATTGAAACAGGAGAAATTTGCCCATCACAACCCACTTCCCCATCTCCCCAATGCTGGATCATCAACTTGTCTAAGCTGCATATTCCTGTTATCTTGTTCCTGATCCTGAAACCTTGTTCTTGTGACCCTGAGATCCTGCCCTGTTCCTATCCTGTCCATGTTTGGTTCTGACTCCCTGGTCTAACTTTGGCTTGTTACCTGACTCTGCAAGTTCTCTGCCTGTCCCGACCTTTGGCCTGTTTCATGGACTCATTTTACTGCCTGCCCTCATTTGTGCTCATCTGCAGAGGTGAGTACTAGTTTTTGCTTTATTAAAACTGGTGGTTACACAGCAAATCAGCTCCTGTGCGTTTAATCAGTAATTATTCCTAACAATTACACTGTTTACATCGCTATAATAATCCAGTCTACCATATAAATATTATTCCTGAACCAACAATTGTATTTGTTTTGTTGTAATATTAGTGTGGTGGTAGCCATCTCAAGGTTTGTGGCTTATTTTGTGCTTTCAGAAAGAGCCAGCACTTTATAATGGAACTGCTTTGAGATAAGCTTTTGTCACAGTGGGACCTGGATTTTACTATTGAGTGCTGTACTTTTTTTTTTTTTTTTTTAAGGAAATTTTTTTTATTGTTTTAACAACACAAAACAAACAATCCCAAACAAAAAAATAATATACATATCTCAGTTGTGATTGGTTATAATAGCTGCAAATTATGTTGGTGCAGATACAGCCTCATGTCAATAGCCGTTTTCGTTAACAGCAGTTATTGGTGCCTATAGAGAAATGAAGCTATAAGGGCTTTAGCACACGGGCAGATTCGGGAAAATTTAGTCGCCTGGCAACTAATCGCCTCTTTTTCAGGGCGACAATATCCCCGAACTGCCTTCCCCCGGCCTTCCACCTGCTAAAATGAAAAATCGCCTGCGGCAATGCACTCGTGGTGCTTCGATTTCAGAAGTAACCAGAAGTTGCCTCACGAGGAAACTTCGGGTGACTTTGGAAATCAAAGAACAGTGAGTGCATTGCTGCAGGCGATTTTTTCATTTTAGCAGGCAGAAGGCATTTCGGGGAGATTGTTGCCCCGAAGAAGAGGCGATTAGTCGCCAGCCGACTAATTCTTCCCTGAATCTGCCCGTGTGCTAAAGCCATTAAGCAAAGAGGTATAGGTCATGTGTGTTCCAGGGAGTCTGGATCTTGAGTGCTGTCCTTAGATCTACCAGGAAGCTGTTATCTTGTGTTAGGGACCTGCTATCTGGTTACCTTCTCATTGTTCTGTTGTTAGGCTGCTGGGGGGGAAAGGGAGGGTCTGATATCACTTCAACTTGCAGTACAGCAGTAAAGAGTGACTGAAGTTTATCAGAGCACAAGTCACATGACTGGGGGGCACCTGGGAAACTACCAACAAGTCTAGCCCCATGTCAGATTTCAAAATTGAATATTAAAAAAATCCGTATGCTCTTTTGAAACAAATTTCAGTGCAGAAGTCTGCTGGAAGAGCACTATTATCTGATGCATTTGGGGGGGACGTGCTGATGGACATGGACCTGATTGGACTCAGCCGAACATTCTCTGTTACTCTGGCCAGTCCAACCCTGAATAAAACCATTTTGCTAGTCGCTGTCAGATTTTTTTTTTTCCTGCTGGAAATGAGCCATAAAAATTTGTAGAAATTGAAAACGTTTCCTACCTCTCATGCTTGGCATTCAAATTGCCGTCTGGTTGTTAGGGGTTACACTGCATGACAAATAAAAAGAGGCCAGAGAGAGAGAAAGTAAAGTATGTATAGGGTCACTATGCCTTCATTAAAAAAAATCCTTGTACATTTGTGTAGTGGAAATATAAAGAGCTTTTCATTTCCCTTTATTTTCCCCAAGCTTCTGTGAAGGTTAGTGGTGCAGCTTAGCGTTATTGGGGGAAAGGTATTAAATATTAAACTAGTGGGGTTGCAACAGGGGTAGGAGTACTCCTTGACTAGGGTGGTTGATAACCCCAGTGCCCCTACAGTTGGGGCCCTTGCCTTCTTGAATTGCCCCGGGGCCCTCGCCCCTCTAACTCCAGTCCTGGCTGAATGGCAACAGAAATCAAATCCACTGGTATGGCTTCCATGCTTACACACAGTACAATCTGCACAAATCCTTATGTTCCAATGAAACGTCATAGAGGAACCCATCAATATCTGACAGCTAAAATTGCTCGGGTAAACAAAGCTCTCATTACAAAATCATAAAGAAAAATGTGCAGAAATCACATTCAAGGTATAATGGATTTTTTTTTTACATCCAATTTGATGTTGCCAAGATCTATTACTCAATCCAGTGAAACCTGTCAGGCTACATTAGAGCCTTAAAGGCCAAGTAGAACTGAGATGTAAATGTAACCCAGCATTTGTACTGATGTCCTTGATGCTTCTTGTAAACGTATATATGTGTGTACATACAGGGCCTGAATAAATGGTGCCCCCTGCAGTCTATGTACAACCTACAGGGAACCGTTGTCTACCACCTGCTTGAAATCGTCCTACACAATCTTAGTAATTAGAGCAGGGGGTGCCCAAAATGTAGATGGCGATCTACCAGTAGACCTTTAGTTGGTGATCAGTAGATCTGAAGACACTGTCAACAAACAGTTTGTTTAAATCTCCCTCCTATTTAATGCTTTTCATTCACATATTTATTATGTTCAGGTTACGTATCAAATAGTTGTTTGTTAAATATATAGTGAATAAAGTACCCCCTCTTGTAAAATATAAGGATATTATAAGTTACCGAGGAGTTTCATGACCATATAAAAACACGAGGCCGAAGGCAGAGTGTTTTTATACAGGTCATGGAACTCCGAGGTAACTTCTAATATCCTCATATTTTACAACTGGGGGTACTTTATTTATTATAATACACAAATTTTAGTAAGTCATGTGACAGAAATGACATCACTACTCACCGTTTATAACTGATGACATCACTACTCACCGTTTATAAGGATATAATTTACAGGATATTCATGGCTTTTGTGTATTATAGCAATATAAATTCTCTCATTAATAAATATAATATTTAAGTCATATTTTCCATGGAACAGAATGCAAAATTTTATGGATGTAGATCATAATGGGCAACATCACTAAAAGTAGACCTCGCATTAGTAAAGTATGGGCAATCCTGAATTAGTGCAGGCTTTGATACTTGTAAAAGTGGTCGCATCAATTCCGGTGTACCTTGGCCGACTCTCAGGGGGTTATTTACTTAAATGCAAATAATCTCACCTCATATTTTTATTAAACCAAGCTCGACCAAACTCCCATCCATGATTTGTATCTTATCTATCAATAACATAACGCAAAAAAGTTGGGTAGGGAAAAAAATCTGTATAATCAAGCGAAAACTCAAATTGTATGATTATTTTTGGATTTGATGCCAGAATTGCTAGATCTTTTTGAATTTTTTCCCAAAAACCCCAAACTTTTCGGATTATCGTAGGAAACCCAGCGCAGATCACAATATCATCAAATTGTAAAAGGGACATCAGCCATTGACTTCTACATTACCTCGGCAGCTTTGAGATGGCAGATTTTCGGATTCAGACTTTTAGCAGTTTCGGTGTATAATAAATCTCGAAAAATTTAGTTTTTGCTCAAAAAAAAACCTCGACCAGAAAAAAAAATCAAGGTTTAGTAAATAACCTCCTCACAATCACAAGGGATTTTAGTAAACACTTAGAGGCCGATTCACTAAGGGTCGAATATCGAGGGTTAATTAACCCTCGATATTCGACTAGGAATTAAAATCCTTCGACTTCGAATATCGAAGTCGAAGGATTTAGCGCAGATAGTTCGATCGAACAATCAAAGGATAATTCCTTCGATCGAACGATAAAATCCTTTGAATCGAACGATTCAAAGGATTTTAATCCAACGATCGAAGGAATATCCTTCAATCAAAAAAAGCTAACATTGACTTCGGTAGCTTTTAGATGGCGAACTAGGGGGTCGAAGTTTTTTTTAAAGAGACAGTACTTCGACTATCGAATGGTTGAATAGTCGAACGATTTTTAGTTCGAATCCTTCGATTCAAAGTCGTAGTCGAAGGTCGAAGTAGCCCATTCAATGGTCGAAGTAGCCCAAAAAAAACCTTTGAAATTCGTTTTTTTACCTTCGAATCCTTCACTCGAAGTTAGTGAATCAGCCCCTTAGAAGTAGATAAATCGAAGGTTCCCCATGACTCTTAGTTAAATGTTTCTTTACTGATCGCCAAAACACAACTTCCACAGCGCTACTTGCCACACACAATCTTCCCCATAAAGTACAACCAGAACATGGATTTCCAGGTCACTGGGCCCACTGGTTGCCTTCCTAACCTGCCTCCTCCTTGAGCAAGGGGTGCTGTAATCTTTCACAGACAGACTCAGCACAGAGGTCCACCTTAAGTTGGGGGGACTAGGCCTATATAACCTAGCCCCTCTTCCACTGGGTCCCTATCTAGACTATGTATCGCCAGTACACTGGACCTACTCTCTCTTCTCATTGGAGCTCAGCTGTTCATCTACACAACTTACACCTGGCTCTCACCGAATACAGTGAGCTCAACCAAGCTACCCTTACCTTCTCAGTACCCCTCTGAGATGACAAGCCTCAAGCTCCCCAGCATCATACCTTAGTCTTCTTATCAGCCAGAGAGGAAGTAATGCTCTGCTCATTCCCTTATATAAACTTTAGCTGGGACTTCCCCTCAACCAACATCGACACCTGCCAATTAGAATTAATAACACATATAATATGTATTCTTCTCCTTAAATACTTGTATTTCAAAATCTATTTTCCTGTCATTTGTATTACAAGTTTTTAAACAGAAGGATAATGACCAATTGCCTTTCTTTTCTACCTTCTTGTTTTCAATCTGAAGACACAGATGAGCCCCATTGTAGCCTGCATCTCATGCCACTTCCTAACTTGCGTGTTGGTATAACATACAAGTTAGAGGGCAGGTAGGTGGCAAGAGAGGCCAACGTGCCGAACCCCTAAACCAGGCAGCACTCTATTCAAGGGGCTAGCCGCAAAGAGAGATGCAACGTGCAAAATACAAAAGAATAAGCGATTGTGGCCAACCCTTTTAAAACGACACCTAGCATCTTCATAGCACAAAAACTAAAGCAAATAAATACAGGTGTGGGATCCATTATTCAGAAACTCTTTATCCAGAAAGCTCCGAATTACGGTAAGGCCGTCTCCCATAGACACCGATTAATCTATAGAATCCAAATTTTTAAAACAGATTTCCCTTTCTCTGTAATAATAAAACAGTACCTTGTACTTGATCCAAACTAAGATATAATTAATCCTTATTGGAAGCGAAACTAGCCAATTGGGTTTATTTAATGTTTACATGATTTTCCATCAGACTTAAGGAATGGAGAGTAGATCCAAATTACATAAAGATCTGATATCTGGAAAACCCCAGGTCCTGAGCATCCGGGATAACAGATCCCATACCTGTAATGATTGTAGAGTAGAAACGTATTCCATTGTGCCAAAAACTTTATTAAGAAAAATAAAGAATACTTTTGCCTTTAGGGTCTCAAGTTGCAGCTGTCTGTTGTTGTGGCTTCCCCTTCCATTTTAATATGAATTTGCTAAAATGAAGTTATCAAGATTTTGACATCCTAGAATATTTTTCCCTGCTAGATCGTTTTAGCCGTGCCATTGCCATTCGGTGAGTGCATTTCCCAACAGCTGAACAATTCCTGTACTTCAGCCTATGTTGTAGCCTTTACACAAACCATTAAATTGTCATATGGAATATACTGCACATTGTATGTAGCACCAGTGTAAATAATTCAGTGGCCCATGCTGTTTGGATCAGGCAAGAGTATTACAGTGACACACACCTTCCACAGAAGATTCATTTGGACAGACAGTAAGTGGAGATGCCATGGCCATATGTTTACTCATGTACCAGTTTAGTTACATTGACAGGGCTTTTAATGTGGCAGCTCACTGTCAGTATTCACTGGCGACTGCTGAGTTGTCCCAGGGTGAACACTTGAAATCGATCATGCTAAAACCTACTTGACAAGTGCTTATGACTGAGGCCTGGCAGCAAATGCAAAGTCTAAGGGGGACATGGCCCGGTGGGATTTGTCAGCATATTCCCAATTAAAGGTTATAGAGAGGGGATTGGTCTCTGCAGCAGTTTGTATCAATAAGTCACAAGCAGTCGAGCACAGCTGTGCGTATGAGTAGTACTGGATATCTGCTCTTTATCAAGGAAAGCCCAAATTTAAAGGGGAACTATTGCAAAAATTTAAATTTAATATAAGCTTCCTCACACTGAAATAAGAAACACTGTAAATAAAATCAATCAAAGAAATATTTTGCATCGTTTCCGAAGTTTATCTTCACTACCCCTCTCTCAGCATCTGTCTTTTTGCAGCAGTTGGGTGTCAGATACATACCTCCGAATTGTCCCGTTCTTTGCTGGATAGTCCTGATTTTGACAGCTCAACCCGCAGTCCCGGGTTTGTTGCTGAAATGTCCCCTACTTTCTCTTTGAGCTCCTGCGCTGAACAGCCAGTAAAAGATACAAAGTTTGTAACTTAATTGGCTTTTGGCAGAGAGCCCAGAATAGATACTTTTGTAACAATTTAAGATAAGCAGGTCTCTTGGGGAAACTGACTTGCAGCTTAAAGAGCAATTCATCTTCATTAGCAAAATTTTAATAACACATAAAAACCCCAGAAAGGTGTTCAAACTTTCATTACCTGCCAAATTTTGTAAAATGAACATGATAATTAGGGGGTGTGACCACAAAAATGGGCATGGTCAAAAATGTCACAGTGCTCCGCGCAGCAAATCTTTTTGTCGCTCTTTCTATTTCCAAACTGTTGGGGTGTATGCAGATGCAGACTGACAGTTACATCCAATATATCTTATAGGGGGGCTCCCTTTCCTAGCAAATTAATTAGAGCTCACGCAAATAACCGATTCCAGTACAAACAAAAAACTGCCTTTTGCACAAATCCTGCATGTAGAGAGACATAATTTCTGGTGATTTTAATAGAGGGAGCTCTAATACATCTTCTAGGCAAAATGAGCCTCCTATAAGATATATTGAATCTAACTGTCAATGAATATCTGACACCCAACTGCTGCATGTAGTGAATGTAGGGGGCAAAGCAGGGAAATATTCTTTAGACGATACTATTGTTTACCCCATATGGAGTGCAGCCTCTGTAAGTCCACACCTCAGATGAGGGAAACATAATTTTGGTGATAGGTGCCATTTACGCCCAAGCAACCAGATTGCAGTTAAAATCCCAAACCTGACAGATTTACACCACCATATGTAAATAGTTAAAAATAATCAAGACCAATTTCAATTGCCTGAGGATATCACTGACTACGACATACAACAAGTTAACTGAATTGAACTTGATACATGTGAATTTTTTAGCCTCGGCTATAACTTATGCTAATGTGCTGTCAATAATGAAGGTCACCCATGGCCAGAAATTTCAGCACTTTTTCCCCTTCATATATATATATATATATATATATATATATATATATATATATATATATATCAATCACATGTCAAGGTTAGCGAATATGGCAACAGAATAAATAAATATTATAACAGAAAACTCTACGTCACGTCTACGAAGAACCTTTCACATTAAAATGTAATTCATAATGTTTCCCTTCAAGACAAAATGATGGAACTCATTTGTCTCCGTCTTCCATTCGTGTGGACCATTAAGCATACTGGGGAAGTTTATGATTTCTTTTCTGTTTCTCTGATGATTTAGATCATTCTGAGAACACAGTAAAGGTGCATTTCAAGTTTACAAAGACAAAATTGTGATTTCCTGATAGCAGAGTGATATCGCAGAAAATTAAAGGGGAAGTATCTTGATCACATTTTACTGCCTTCCACTTTGGGGACCTGGGGTTTTCCAGATAACAGATTTTACCATAATTTGGATCTTTATGCCTTAAGTCTACTAGAAAATCATGTAAACATTAAATAAACCCAATAGGCTGGTTTTGCTTCCAATAAGGATTAATAATATCTTTGTTGGGATCAAGTACACTGTTTTATTATTATGGCACTGTTTTATTATTACAGAGAAAAAGGAAATACTTTTTAAAAATTTGGATTATATGAATAAAATTGAGTCTATGGGAGATGGCCTTTCTGTAATTTGGAGCTTTCTGGATAACGGGTTTACAGATAGGGTTGCCACCTTTTTTCGAAATCAGCTCCGGGCGGGGGATGGGATGGGTGACATCGGCAGGCAGGGCGGTGACATCGAGGGTGGAACTGATGACATAGTAGGCGGAATGGGTGACATCAGAGGTGGGGCCGATGACAATCAATTTCAATTTGGAAATCCAGACAGACAGTTTTCACCTGGACAGCCCTTCCAAAACTGGGCTGTTTCAGTGAAAACCGGACAGGTGGCAACCCTATATATATCCCTATATATATTGATAATAGATCCTATACATGAGGGGAAATATCTTGACATCAGAAAATACAGTTGCAACCATATATCACTACCCCACACCATAGACCATATTTTGACCCCAGTCATTGGAAACCCCTATAATAAATTTCCAAGTATTTTACTTGTCCCCCATATATTGCTCCTACACCTATTTTATCAAAGGCATGTAATATTCTAGTGAGAGGCTGTGGTTACACATGTTTGGTACATTTGATTTGATCCATAAATTACAGGATCAAGTCTGAATTAAAGGAACCGTTTGGGTAATTGATGGCTTGGATTAACAGCTTCCAAATGTTATTCTATACTTAACTACGCATTAGGCTTAGGCTGTGTTTCCATTTGTGCAATATCCTAATCCTTCAGGCCTGTCAATGTACCAGTTTTGTTGTATTGAGAGGATTAAGATAATGTTTTTTTATAGACGTATATGAAATTGTTTAAGGAGAACTAAACCCTAAAAATGAATATGGCTGGAAATGTTATATTTTATATACTGAACTTATTTAACCAGCATTAAGGTTCAGTATCGCTATAATAACAATGATCTAGGCCTTTCAAATTTGCCACAGGAGTTTCCCATTTTGGATTTTAGCAGTAGTGTCATTGACACTGCACATGCTCAGTGTGCTTTGAGCAGCTGTTGAGAAACTAAGCTTGGGGGGAGGGTCTTTGCAAATCATCAAGCCGAAAATGAGAATTGCATGTCATATAATTTGATGCTACAGGGCTGATTAATAAATTCTGATGCTAATTGTGCTGGTTTCTGAATTGCCCTGTACCAATCATCTGAATGAATTACTAATCATCCATATATTGTGACATTTTTATGATGTATATTCAGTATCTTGTGCATCGATCCCTAATCTCAGTAAGTGACAGCAGCACAGAGAATGTGCAGTGAATCAGCAAAAAAGAAGATGGGGAGCTACTGGGGCATCTTTGGAGATACAGATTTTTACTGCTGAAGGGTTGAGGTTGCCTTGGGCTGGTACAGAACCCTGAAATATAAGGTACACCATTTCTGCCCTACTTATTCAGTTAAGCTTTAGTAGTTCTCCTTTAAGCTGACAAAACTCCATTGGACTCTCTATAATCCTGGAGCCCCATGTGTTTACTTCACCTGTTGTTACCCAGTAGTAGTAGTAGTAGCAGTAATAGTAGTAGTAGTATTAGTAGTAGCAGTAATAGTAGTAGTAGTAGTGGTGTAGATGAAAGTGAGAAATGTAGTGGAAGTTTCTTTTTGCAAAAGTGGAGCTTTTTAAAGTACAAATGAATATGAGCAGAGAGGCAGATGGACACTCGAGATGTAATGAATGCAGGGAAATCAGGGGCAAAAGTAGTAAATTCTATGTAAGTTTACGAATGACACTCAAGGTCAAAAGAGTAACTCTTTCAAGGGTTGGGTTACCAAGAGACAGGGTGTAACATTTAAAGCAAAGGACTAAGGTTTGATCAACCTCAAATCAAAGTTCTAGGGGGTGAGGTTGTACCCATAAAATTAACTCATATGTACAGTAACTGGTTACATATGTCTAATAGGAACCAACACCCAGTTGCATTCTGTAAGCCGAAAAACATTGTGTTCCATGTGCTTCCAGTGTCTTATAGGGCCCACCAGAGGACCTGAAACACAACCATTCTCACAATAAGATGAAGATAACACTAAATGGCACAGGTTTTGATATAGGTCCAAGGTGGAAATTAAAATGGGCTGATGGGAATCCTCCTATCCTAGTGCCCACTAGGCTCTGGGCCCAACAGTGGGATCCACCTCATAGTCCTATAGGCCAGTCCGATTTTGTGTGACTCTATGCAGCCAAAAGCAGCAGGGACCAGAATAATGAAGCCTATTTGCCTCAGCTCGTATTAAATTGTTGCAGACTTTCATCAATGACATGTCAGCAGCATGGAGTCAGCAGAAGCTTGACGTGTAATATGTAGATAATAACAATTCAATCATAGAGAAGAGCTGGAAGGGGTAGAAAGATCAAGTGCTTTCTTGTTTTAAAGGCTGAGAGTTCATTTTTGAAGTTGATAAAAAAAAACTCTTTGGAGGTAGAGTCCTGGTATAGATGGGAGAAGATACTCGTCAGTGGATAGAGGGTGGTGAGAGCTGATAGATAGCAGGATATCTAACATAACTTTGTCTCTTTGTCTTAAAATCCATTTTTCGGGGTTTATTCTTGATTTAAACTGCACTGTAGAGAATCCCTTGCAAAAGGCAGTGCAATTGATGCCTGGAATTATTCATGAGCCAAAATGAAATACTAGATTTTTTTTTTTTTGTTCTCTTGGGCTTCTCTGGTAACAATTTACAACACTTGAGTTTCTCTTTCATTGTACTTGTCCCCACCAGCGATAGAATTCATTTTCTCGTAGATCTCCTCCTCCTCATGGCTGTGTGTTTACTCCATATGTCTACGACTGCGTTTTTCATACTATCAGCATGGGTGCGGGGATCGTGCAGTTAGGCAATGATTCTTTGTAATATACAAGTTCTGCATACAGGAACGTGGCAGATTTAGCCGAGGCATTCTATCCAGCGACTTGTTATGTAGATTCATATCCAGCGGACTTCAGAGCCATTCTAAAAGCAGAGTAGTGGATAATCAGCAGATTTATCAGCTAGGGGAGAACTTCATGCAATATTCACAGTTTTATTATAAAATACGTAGAGTTGAATTATACGGCTCAGGGTGACTTACCATCTTAACTTCCATATATTCTCTCCTGACGCATTAAGAAAACATTTATATGTAGATCAACTGCAGAATGCTCTGAAATATTTGTATGGCTATTGTAGTGTCCCATTAATAAAGTAAACGTTGATATCTTCTCTTTTCTAAGACAAGCGGCTCCAAATATTTTATTGGTTTTATGTCATATGAAGGGATCATCAGGAGCATCCTTGTCCCCATAAGAAAAAAAAAGACAGGGCACCAGAATGCACTTTGTGTAGCAACTATTTTACATTAAAGGGGATGTTCACCATTAAATTCACTTGTATTATGATGAAGAGAGTGGTATCCTGATACAATTTGCAGTTATTATTTGTGTTATTTGAGTTATTTAGCTTTTTATTCCAGTTTGGAATTTCAGCAATTGGGTTGCTAGGGTCCAAATTACCCTTGCAACCATGCATTGATTTGAATAAGAGACTGGAATAGGAATAGGAGAGGCCTGAACAGAACAATGACACACAGAATTAGAGTGCTCACCTGAACGTAATTACCCTCTCGGGTGCCAGGTGCTAAACAGTCCACAGGACCTCCTGCTCAAGGTCCAAATAACTCGAACATCCAAAGAAAACTGTAGCACACCGATCAAACTTGTCTTGTGAAGAAAAGTGTTTTTATTGGCTCACGGCAGACATAAAGTTTGGCAACGTTTCGGGCCACGCAGGGCCCTTTATCAAGCTTGATAAAGGGCCCTGCGTGGCCCGAAACGTTGCCAAACTTTATGTCTGCCGTGAGCCAATAAAAACACTTTTCTTCACAAGACAAGTTTGATCGGTATGCTACAGTTTTCTTTGGATGAACAGAACAATGAGTCATAAAAAGTAGCAACAACAATATATTTGTCTTACAGAGCATTTGTTTTTAGATGGGGTCAGCGACCCCCATTTGAAAGCTGGAAAGACTCAGTAGAAGAAAGGAAATAATAGTGGCCCCGCCAGCCTAGACCAGCTCCCCATGTTCAAAACCCTATGTGCTGCTGTGCTGCTCCCTGACCTCCGCCCAATCACAGCCACATTGAGAGATACTAAGGTACAAGTAGGAGAGTGGGGCAGAGGGCTTATGGAGGTGGCAGATGGGGCTTGCAGTGGGGCAGGGGGCCCAATGGGGGAATAAGTGGGCCCCTGATGCAGCAGCCCTGGTAGGCCCAGACCCTGCCAGTCTGATACTGACTGTTGTACAAATGATAACACTGTGTAAGGGCTTAAAGGGCAACTAAAGTCTAAAATAGAATAATGTTAGAAATGCTGTATTATGTATACTAAATATAAACATGAACTTACTGCACCAGCAGCCTAATAAGACAAATGATTTATGCTTTCAAAGTTGGCGCAGGGGGCTGTCATCTTGTAACTTTGTTAGACATTTCTGCAATATCAAGACTCGCACATGCTCAGTGTGGTCTGGGCTTCAGTTGGGAGGTTAAGCTTAGGGATCGTCATAAATTATCAAAACAGCACAAGTCAAATAATATCTGCCATAGAAGCCAATACAGCAAGACTGATTAATAATCATAAGATAGAGACTGCACTGCGTCTCTGGATACAAATCTCTACAGGGAATCCAACAATGCTGCTCGAGTTCTGGGAAGTAAGGTGGGGGGGGGGGCCCTGCCATTTGAAAGTATGATCGTTTACCTGCACAGCAGTTGGGGACCATCTGACAATTCCTATCAACAGCAGTAAAAGAAGGGGGAATTGCACTGCATACAGTCAGGTTTATGATAAAAACTGTAGACATCTTTTAATTAAAGTATATTGGAGATAGATTTCTTTTTCATTAAAGAAAGTAAAAATGGGATTTTATATTTTTGCCTTTACATGCCCTTTAAACCCTATATAGTAATTTTCTGGTGCATATTCTTGTTTAACCACTGGAGGCTTTTGTAGTTCTTTGTTGGTGAGAATTCTTATAGACATAAGCAAGTTCCTCCCCTCATCCAATAAAACTGTAAATTGGGTTGGTATTGAGGATTTTGACACTAATTAATCCTGCCATGGGGTGGGCAGCAAGACTGGCAAGATAACATATTACCAAATACAAAACTATCTAGAACTTTACAAAATGACCTTCTGGGGTTGAAGAGAATCCCTGGATTTATTGGCTATGGGGAAGGTAAGAAGAGATGTGTATTTAAGGAGCTGCAAGAGTCAGAGACAACCCCATTCGTTGTATACCAGAAGGTTCTTGGGTGCTGCCAGGGTAGCCGCTAAGTAGTGTCAATTACATCTTGTTGCATTTTACTGGTGTTGACGTGAAAGTGAACTGTGTAGTTTCCAGTTTGTTGATGATTGTGAAGTGAGAAATGGCATTAGTGTGCTCCCTGTGTTAGTTAATGAGCCCTGAGGTGCCATCACAGATTACTGCCTGGTTTGCTTAGCACAAACCTCACCTTTATGTCAGGGTACCATCACAGATTACTGCCTGGTTTGCTTAGCAAGAACCTCACCTTTATGTCTTGGTGATTTGGTGACCTTTTCCTTCCAATACCAAATACCCCAAGGTGAGTCATTGGACTCTATGTTACAAGTATCCCTTTGGCCCAGATCATGTAAATTCCTTGCAAACTTACAGTACCTTTGCTAATTCTTGTCTCACTCACAATATTAACTCCCTAAATGGATTTACACAGGTTTCTGCATGAAAGTTGTTTAGAGAATAAAACATTATATATTTCTTTTATACCTTTTAATGTTTTTCCGACTGATTTAGTTGAGTATCTAAAGCTAAAATAGTTTTTAGTACTCAATCATGAAAGTGCCAATACTATAACTTTACCTTCCAGTGAGGCTAAATTGGCTGCAGCACAGGATAATCTATTTAGTGTATTTAATAAAGAGTTTCTTACATCAATGACTCGTTTACAAGGCTTCTTCTAAAGTACACACTTCCCGATAGCAGGCAGGCACCATATAGACTCACAGTTTACTGGTACATCTTTCTAAACACAATTAACAAGCAAACAGTTATTTTTCCCTAAAAGTGCATTTTCAGGGATTTTACAGAAATATAGAAATGTCACAATGCCACTTATTAAAGAGCCAAGGAATGCTGCCATTTAGCTGTTAGTTCTTGGCATGTGCCAATGCACAGATATTGGCTGGGCTCAGGCAAGTTGTAAATCAAACCAACTGGGATGAGATGGGATACCGGAGCACCAAGGATGGGATACTGGAGCACCAAGGCCTTTCACTTTAAACCTGCTTTTGAACTGTGCATTTGCTGTTTAATTGCACCCCTTCATTTGCAAACTATGGCACAAATAATGTGGAAAGAACACCAATGAAACCCCTTTGCAGATTGAGCAGATTGTATTTTATTTAGAAACCATATTTTGTTTCCCATGGATTTTTGATAAAATATGAGGTCGGCAGTGTTGTAGTAGATATGGAGCTTCATTTACTAACAGCAGGAGCAGCAATAGGTGAACAAATCCATTGAAATATTTAAACCATTGAAAAATCTATAGTTTTTCTTGAGCCAGACAAGGAAACAGAATATAAATTTACCCCATGTTTGGTCCTGCAATGTAGATAATTCCCTTGTATAATGGACCCCTGCTAACAAAACAGTTGCAACAAAGGTGGAAGGGAGGCATTTGCAGTGGTGTAACTACCGGGGGAGCAGGGAGTGCAATTGGGCCAGGGCCCGCACCCCCTCAGGGCCCCCCGGCAGCTCGCGCACCACTGGATTTTGGCCAAAAATAGCTTACGGAGGGAGGCGGGGGTGGCTGCGCGCCCTCTAGTTACGTTACTGGGCATTTGTATATCAAGGATGCACTGGGATTCAATATTCGGCCAGGATTCAGCCTTTTTCAGCAGGATTTGGAAAACCAAATCTGGCTGAAGCGAATCGGAATCCTTAAAATCAAGGGGCTTTTCGTCACACAAACAGGATGTTAAAACATTTTGTTAAAACGTTCACTTTCGCCCTTCCCGCGAAATTTGCGTATGTACAGTAAATTTTTAGGATTCAGTTTAGTATTCGCCCGAATCATCACAAAAGATATGGCCGAATCCCAAAATGATGGATTCAGTGCATCACTATTGTATACTGAGATGGATTAGCTAGCAGTAACAGGCATAGTATCTTATTTAGTATGTCTGTCTTTCCCAAGAACAAAACCTTTATTGATACTGGGCAGGAAGAATAATACTACTGGTAGTTCTGAGGCTTATTGAACATCTTGGAGCTGAATTCTCTACTGACTAACTGTATTAAACACGGCTTTATTTGATATCATTGCATTAACTATGAAATGGACCCCTTGCTCATAATCCCAATAAGAAGATTTTATTTTTAACAATAAGGACACCTTCTTGATTGACTGTGAGACCTCACTTCCTCCAATCTCAGATGATTGTTTTTTGTCATCTACTCTGTTTGACCTTTTTGTATTTTTTTTTACGTATAGGATTCAATTATTCAAACCCGTCCTGTCAAGCCTGCCATTCCTTTAATTAAAGTGATTGCCCTTCTCTGAACCTTTGCATGTCAGGGTCTGGTCTAACCTGTGGTCTACTTATAATTATATCCAGGATTTCATTCATTTCATACAGAGTTTTGGGTCTCTATGTACAGGTATGGGAAATGTAATTCAGAATGCTCGGGACTTGGGGGTTTCTGGATCTCTCTGTAATTTGGATCTTCGTACATTAAGGGGGTTATTTATCAAAGATCGAATTTTAGAGTTATTTTAGATCTCAAATCAACTTGAATGTACTCACAACTCTAATGGTTTCTAATTTAAGAAAAAACTCGAAAAAACTCGAATCAGCAAGTTCGGGTTTAGCAACCCGAAATGATTGAGTATTTGGAGAGAAAAAAACGTGAAACTTGAATCGATTGAATTGATCTTGTTTTTGGCTGAAACCCTCTGAAAAAAACTCGAATATCATGAAGGCTATTAACATCTTACAATGGTTCAAGGGACCTCTGCCATTGACTCCTACATGACCTCGACAGTTTTTAGCTGGTTTATTTTTGGATTCAAGCTATTTCCAGGGTCAGGATATAATAAATCTCTTAAATTTTTGTTTTTTTAACCCAAAAAATAATTTTTGGACTCTGAAATAACCTTGAAAACTTTAATTTTTCAGGGAAAACACAACTCGAACCTTAATAAATCTGCCCCTAAATCTACTAGAAAATCATGTAAGCATTATATAAACCCAATGGGCTGGTTTTGCTTCCAATAAGGATTAATTGTATCTTAGTTTGGATCAAGTACAAGCTACTCTTTTATTATTACAGAGAAAAAGGAAATCCGTTTTAAATACTTTGATAAAATGGAGATATTGGATTTCCTAATAATGGATTCCATGTCTGTATATTCCATATTTCCTGGAATTTGAAGTATAAAATAAAATCGTACAAGCACCAGAATGGGGCGTTGGAGGCACATCAGGGCTCCAATACAAAAGGCCCTCCTCCTACTTAGGGTAATCCATCCAACTTCTAGACTCCTCCCCCTTGTGCTTGTGCATTGTGCCGCAACAAGTCACTTAGTGCTGATCTCCTTCCTTCTCCTTAATTTTGAGGGGGTTGCTGATCTGGGGAGGGGGCCTGGGACCACCAAGCTTTTTCCCCATGTCCAACCAACCCAGTCCAACCCTGAATCCTACACTCTCCCCAAAGCGTCATTTAAAATATAGATCACAGTAAAGGCATGGGCTGGTTTAAAGGAGAACTAAACCCTAAAAATGAATATGGCTAAAAATGCCATAGTTTATATACTGAACTTATTTCACCAGCCTAAAGTTTCAGCTTGTCAATAGCAGCAATGATCCTGGACTTCAAACTTGTCACAGGGGGTCACCATCTTGGAAAGTGTCTGTGATACTCACATGCTCAGTGGGCTCTGAGCAGCTGTTGAGAAGCTAAGCTTAGGGGTCGTTGCAAATTATCAAGCAGAAAATGAAGTTTGTCTGTAATATAAGCTGATGCTACAGGGCTGATTATTAAATTCTGATGCTAATTGCACTGGTTTCTGTGCTGCCATGTAGTAATTATCTGTATTAATTACTAATCAGCCTTATATTGTGACATTTCTATTCTATGTGTACTGTATATTGTGAGTGGGTCCCTAAGCTCAGTAAGTGACAGCAGCACAGAGCATGTGCAGTGAATCAGCAGAAAAGAAGATGGGGAGCTACTGGGGCATCTTTGGAGACACAGATCTTTACTGCTAAAGGGCTGTGGTTGCCTTGGGCTGGTACAGAAGCACTAAACATAATGTACAACATTTCTATTCTACTTCTTTAGTTAAGCTTTAGTTGTCCTTTAATTCACTCCCATGGTGTACCAATGACACCAAGAAGGTTTGCACCTCTTTATACAGAGAAGCTTTTTAAAATTCTATCAATATGCAATCTTTTTGTCTGCATGGCAGCATCTTGGATGAAGATGACAGATTGTGCACCCCAACAGCACGGATATGATGGGGTTAATGTACCAGCTTTCCTGAAATATTAAGTAAATACCAAATTAAGTTTTTTATGATTAGTTGGAAAAAGGTCACAGCTGCTGATTCCACACAAGGTCTGAGCTTGGTATTTTCCTCCGGAGAATTCATTACGGATTCCCAGTTTTATGTAGTTACACGGCACAGTCAGCATAGCCATCTAATATCTAGTTCGGCCGCTTACGGAAATGCAATTATGGGTATTGTGTAAATCAAGTGTTTGCGGAATGTTTAAAGCTTTTATACAGCTGTTATTGTTGGGATTATTTCTGTACACACAATGTCAGCATATACAGATCGCTTCAATCCCTCGGCGAGTCGGTTACAGAAACCCCAGCGCCGTTTTATTCCTTCATTAAATAAAATTTACATATGCTGCACGGGAGATTAAAAGATTTAGGAAATTAGTGGGATATTAGCACAGTATAATTTGTACAACTTAAATAATGTAATCAGGATTTTATGAATATGTGCAATGTGTAATTAGCAGGAAATCATTATACCCATGGGAATAAATGGTTCTTGATTAACAGTATTTATCAGATTTGCCTTCCCAGATAGGGGATCGGTATCAGGTATTGTGATATGAGGCCGCTCTTCTCACTCTATGCTCCTTATGGCATCTATCCAACAGCAAATTAAAAACAGTAACCAAAAACAGGCGTGGGTGAGTTATTTACACCCTGTAATCCTTGTTATTGATTGAGGTCTATTACTAAACGTCTGTTTCCTCTACTGCTCCCAAAGCCACTGCTTTTCCATGCAACCTAATTCAACTGCTTAACAATTTCCAAGAATGAGGAGAGCACTCAAAAGTAGCAAATTATGCTGTGATTATATTTATTCAAGGCTACTACACTGTGTAGTAGCCTTGAATAAATATAATCACAGCATAATTTGCTACTTTTGAGTGCTCTCCTCATTCTTGGAAATTGTTAAGTATATATCGGGATAGCGGTGTACCCGTGGAGGATTTGATGCATTCTACTATACAGCTGAGGCAGTGCGGGGAACGTTCCTACTAATTCAACTGCTATTCTTCTCCTTCCGTCCTTCCCATCCATCATAAAGAACTCTTCCCTTAATTTCTTCAAATCGAATTCCTGAGGAATTAGCACCAAATCTTCTTTAATCTTGGAATTCAAGAGCACCCACCATTGCTCTTGCACCTCTTATCGCTCTAGCACTTGCACCCCAGGCAATAGAGAATGACCCCTCAAGGTTGAGAGGGTCTGGATATAAATATGAATAATAAAAAGTAGCAATAACAATACATTTGTAGCCTTAGGGTCAGGGCACACAGGCAGATTCGGGGAGATTAGTCACCCGGCTACAAATCTCTGCTTCGGGGCAACTAATCTCCCCGAACTGCCTCCTCTGCCTTCCCGCCGGCTAAAATGTAAATCGCTGGCGGGATGGCACTCGGAGCGATTTGTTTTCCGAAGTCGTCCGAAGTTGCCTGACGAGGAAACTTCAGGTAACCTCGGAAAACGAAGGAAGGGGAGGCAGTTCGGGGAGATTATTCGTCCCAAAGAGGAGGAGATTTGTCGTCGGGCGACTAATCTCCCGAATCTGCCTGTGTGCCCTGACCCTTACAGAACATTTGTTTTTTTTCAGATGTTGTCAGTGACCCCCATTTGAATGCTGGAAAGAGTCAAGAGAAAAAGTCAAAGAATTCAAAAATTATACAAAAGAGGAAACGAAGGCTAACGGAAAAGTTGCTTAGAAGTAGCCATTTTATAACATACTAAAAATAAAAGGAACAGTAAAAAAAAAAATAAAAGTATATTTAAGTAATTCAAATATAATGTACTGTTTCCCTACACTAGTAAAACTGGTGTCTTTGCTTCAGAAACACAACTAAAGTTCATATAAAAAAGTTGCTATGTTGCTATGGGGGCAGCCATTGAAGGTTCAGATTACATAGCAGATAACAGACTCCCTTTGTAGAATCCTATTGTATTCTATTACAGAGTGCATCTGTTATCTATTAAGTAGCCTGTGCCTTTTCTGCTTTTTCAGCTTGAATGGCTGCCACCATGGCTACACAACATTATGTATATAAACTCTACTAGTCTTTCTAAAACAAACACATAACTTTAACCAATGTGCAGCAACAGTGCATTATATATAATTACTTTAAAACTATTTTTTTTTTTTTTTTGGTTTACTGTTCCTTTGACTTAAAGGTGAACCACCCCTTTGAAAAAAAGTGAAACCTTAAAATAAGCTGTTTGTAGAAAAATAAGAACCCAATAATTTCTGTTGTTTAAAAAATGCACAACACAGTTTACCTCTTTGCTCATTACAAGATATAGAGCAAAACATTATCCTTACTTTTTAGTTACTATATCATCATCATCATTTATTTATATAGCGCTGTCAAGATACGCAGTGCTTTAAATTTGTGATGATTTATAGTTTCTGATCAATCAGCCTCGCACTAGACGCTGCCTAATTCTTGCATTTTGGCTAACCAATCACAATCTGTCTACCTGTGAAAGGCAGTACTACTGTGAAGCTCTGACCCACATCTGCTTAAACTACAATTCCCATCATGCCCTGCAAAATAGCAGCACAAAATCGGGCTTAACAGAAGGAAGGTATATTAATCTGTGATGTTGTGAAATACATAATTTAGGGAAAGGTCTGAGGAATTCAGACCAGACACAAAGCACAGCAAATATGTCCTCTCTGTGAACTCATTTGTTCCAGTTTTTCTGATGAGCTAAACACTATGCGAAAACCAGCATCCAGGGACAAGTTACTTAGCAGTGGTTGGGATATTTTAGCTGAATGCTTGACTTTTTTTTCACCAAATAAACAAAACATTTTTGTTAATGCTATTAGTGTTTAGTTTTATGGCTGTTACATGTTTATCTATGAGTTTAAGCACCAGTGGTGCCTGCAGTGTTGAAGAATGAGCTTTAGATTCCATTAATGTTTTATTAAAATATCATTTGCATAGGGTATGAATTAACTTGTGTCTAGAAGTGGTGTGTCAGCTTGTTATACAACCACATTTTTAGTTGAATAGGTATAGGGCTTGTTATCTAAAATACAAGGGACCTGGGGTTTTCCAGTAAAGGAATCTTTCCGTAATGTGAATCTTCATACTATAATGTAAAAAAAAGTTGCAATAACATTAAATGTGTAGCCTTACAGAGCAGTTGTTTTTTTTAGATGGAGTCAGTGACCCCCATTTGAAAGCTGGAAAGAGTCATAAGAAGAAGCCAAATAATTAAAAAAAAACTAAACAAAATAAATAATTAAGACCAACTGAAAAGTTGCTTAGAAATGGCTATACTAAACCTCAGATTTTTCTGTCTGGGCTTTTTGGGGCAAAAACCCCACTGCTGCCAAAAGCCAAAATCCGAAAATCAGACCTGTCAAGGTCATGTATAATTCAATGGGAGATATCGTGGCCTGCACTGAGTTTAGACCAATAATCCGATAAATTAAGTGTTTTCAGCAAAACCCCCCAAAAAACTGAAAAAATTGTATGCTTTGGGTTTTTGCTTTATTTTATCACGTTTTTTACCAATACGGTTCATTTTGAGTTATTTTATTGCTAAATAAGGCAAAACCGGGGAGGGGAGTTTAGTCGAGCTTTTTTAATTGAAACAATGAGAAAAAAATGGATATAAGTAAATAACCCACTAACTTAAAGGTAAACCACCCCTTTAAGCCTACTAAGGAGTCATATAAATACCAATTAAACCAATTAAACCCAATAGGGTTGTTCTGTATTCAATAAGGATTAATTATATTTTAGTTGGGATCAAGTACAAAGTACTGTTTTATTATTACAGAGAAAAAGGAAATCATTTTTAAAATTTGGATTATTTGATTAAAATGGAGGATTGACTTCCCAACATTGGGAGCTTTCTGGATAATGGGTTTCCAGGTAACCTGTAGTAATAGGAATTTAATTGAATACTTTATCAGAATAAAACCAATTATAACAAGCTAAGGGAGCATAGTTACTCTACAAAGTGCAAACGTTCAAAAACTAGGTTTCTGCCATTAAAAATGGATCACAGGTATTGCTTTTGCCTCCATGCATACAACACTGCCAGTGCTTAGCAAAGCTGTATTCATTAATTGGTCAGGTATTGATTGGGCAGGTTCAAGAAACCCCATCAAGATGAGGACCGCATTAATGGGCTGAAGTAGACTGCATTTACCATAGTTCTGATCAGATCATTTGGCCAGAGGGACAATGATTGGTTAACCTGATATCGTCCACCTCAGTTTGATGACCTCAGAGCAGAGCTTTAAATGTATGGCTCTAGGAAGCTCCATTAGGACAATCTGGCACTTGGATATTTGTCTCCAATGTTATGAAATATTCCCCTTACTGTACACTGCATCAGAACACTTCGCTCAGTGGATGTCTCAGTAGGAGTGTGGGATTTAATAAGGGGAGGCTGGACTGAAAAACACATCTGTCTATTGAGTGATCTGGAAGTAAAATCCCTTACATCTGTCTGGGGGAAATGGCTACATCTAAAAATGCATTTACACTGAGAATTGCTCATTAAGAATGGTGCTAACACCATATATGATAGAGAATAGACACAAGGTTGTTCAAGTGTTTGTAGCGAGTGTAAAAAATATAGAAATAATTCTCTGAGTAGGTATTAAATTAGGCACCAAACTCTAAATCAGTGATTTCCAACCAGTGCTCATGAGGAACATGCTGCTCACTAACCCATTGGATGTTGCTCCCAGTGGCCTCAAAGCAGGTGCTTCATTTTTAATTCCTGGAGGCAAGTTTTGGTTGCACAAAAACAAAGCATGCTCCTATATACTGCCAGTCCACATAGAGGCTAGCAAATAGCCATCCACAGCCCTTATTTGGACCCACATGCTTGTGTTACTCCCAACTCTTTTTATATTTTAATTTGGCTAAAAGTTTGGGGACCCCTGCTCTAAATGAACATTGTAGATTCTCAAGATGGGGAGTGTTCATCCTTCTTACATTGCTCTGCACTAACTTCTTCATAGAATAAAGCTGGGATGAAGAGATTCCAATAGAACCATAGTAAGCATGGCTCTGGTGACCTAAATCTACATTATTTATCTCCCATGTTTACACATCTGGAACAGTAGCTGCTAATAATATCCATTTGGCAAGATCCCAAGAAATCTAATCCCTGCTAATCCTTACTGATCTGTTTGCTGTGTTCAACACTATTAAACCTCGTCTTTCCCTGTGTTACCCATTCCCTGACCTTGCTGTTATCTCACTTACATTTCATTGACTGTCAGAATGTATTAGCTGGAGATTTTGCAAATGGTGCATAGTTTTATTTTCTGCTTGGAAATTTGTGGTCAATCGTTTACACAATATTATAGTGGGTTTTTATTCAAGTTCTCAAGCAAACATGCCCACTTATCTTCTTGAATTGTATGAGAGGTCCCACTTGTTGTTAAGGAGTGAGAATATATTTGCTTGTGGAGTTTGTAGACGTTTGTATGATTACCTGAGAGTGTACTGATAGATATCAGCTGGGATTAGACAGGTTTGTCACCGATGCACCATGTAGGGCAGTGCATGGTACATTAGTAAATTAGGAAGTGAAAAGGAGTCACAGTGCTCCTTGTTGTAGGACACCAAAACACTTCCAATTGACAGCACCATCAAGGAAAATATCTTCTTAAAAAACCTTTATTGAAGGTTTCAGAACAAAAACCTGTCTTTTATCAAGTTTATCGGCTTAAAAAAAGACCAGTGTTGGTGCCCGGGTCAGAACCCATAATTGAACAAAGGCATTTAAGAAGATAATTTTTCCTGTTGCTGTCAATCTATCTTAAATACAGCTGGAGGGTCACATGTTGAACACCTCAAATTATGAGCCATGAGCTGCCTGCACTGCCCTGGTCACCTCTGAAGATTGACATAGAAAACCAGGAGAAATCCCTGGTTGAATTCAAACCCATGACCCCAGGACAAAAAAGCAGCAATTTTATCCCTGAATTCCTATTAAAATATGAATGTTTTGATAACATAGTCCTAATAAAACCCAGTGTAGGTTAGGACATCAACAGAAAATGCTGTAGATGCCATCTCGAAGCTTTCAGGAACATCCAATCTTTGGTCCTCCTTCTAAGTGTTGGAAACGACCACTCCTTTCGTGTCTGAGAGTTCTTACTTACATGCAGCTGGTGGGTCACATGTTGAACACCTCAGGTTGAGGAGCCACTGACTGCCTGTATGGCCCTGGTTACCTCTACCGATAAACATAGAGAACCGAGAGAGATCCCTCGTTGGAATCAAACCCAAGGCCCAAGGACAAAAAAGTAGTCAGGTTAACCATTGTATTCCTATAAAACTATAAACATTTTGATAATATAGTCCTAATACGGCCAAGTGTAGGGTAGGGCATCAAGAGAAAATGCTGTAGGTCCCATCTTGAAGCTTTCAGGAACATCCAACCTGTGGTCCTCCTTCTAAGGGGCCTATTTATCATGCTATGTAAAAAGTGAAGTGATGCATCACTGGTGATGTTGCCCAGAGCAACCAATTAGCAATTACATTTCAACAGTTAGAAAACAAAGGCAAATATCTGATTGGTTGCTATGAACAACATCACTGGTAATGTCTCACTCCACTTATTACACAGCATTATAAATAGGACCCTTAGTGCTGTAATCTATCACTCCTGACATGTGTATGAGAGTTTTAACTTACATATAGCGGTTGGGTCATGTGCTGAATGCCTCAAGTTGTGAGCTACTGACTCCCTGCATGACTCGGGTTATCTCTACCTCTATAGAGAACCAGGAGAAAGCCTTCCTTGGAATCAAACTCAAGGACAAAAAAAGCAAGTTAACTTTGGATTCCTATAAAATTATGAACATTTTGGTAGCACAGTCCTATAAGGCCTAGTGTAGGTTATGTCATCAAGGGAAAACACAATAAGTCACAATAAGTCCCTTCAGGAACATCCAGCTTGTGGTCCTCCCTCTAAGTGTTCCAAAACTACCATTCCCCCCATGTGTCTGAGAGTTCTCGCTTACATACAGCTGAAGGGTCACACGTTGGACCCCTCAATTTGGGATCCAGTTGCTGCACAGTCACCTCTATAGATAAACTCAATACTTGCAAAGTCCCATAACGAGTACCTGGAAATGAAAATTCCACTGATGACATTTATTATCAAATTAGGTATTTTCAGCCAACACACGAGGCAATGTATCCGCTGAGGAAATAACTGCCAGGAAAAGTCAAAAACAGAATAGGAAGCAGCTTGACGTTTCAGGCTAAACACAGTAACAACATGACCCATTCATGGCATGGAGGCTCGCGTCTGCTATTTCTTGTTTGCTGAGCATTTTGCCTTGTAATCTTCTCACTGTATTACTGACTACAAAGGAATAAACACAAAACAAAAATGAATACAAGCCGTTTCTCAAATAACAGTGGTGAAATATCTTTGTTTTATGTTTGTTACATTTAAATCTGTTATATGGATTTTTATTGTTAAGTTTTTTTATAATATAGCACTTGCAATCTAAATAATCATGAGGGACACAAACAAAAGCAGCGATAGGGCTGAAAATCTGGGGATTTATTGTCAAAGGTTTATAGCAGGGTTTCACTATGACAGTTTTGTCAAAAAATCGCTTAAGTACATAACACTTAAGTACATCTGCTTAAGCTGGAGAAGCCTGATTTATGACTACTACAATTGAACAAAGGGCAATATGTAACAGACAATAACTTTACAATGTATCTCCATCCTTGGCCCTTTCTTGCATTTTCCCATAATTCCAACATAAATTGCCACTCAGAATTTCAGAGTTTGTCACTTCTGGAGTTTGTATTTAAAGGGGTTGTGGTTTTTGAGTTATTTTCAAAAATTTTTATTCTGCAATTTCAGCAATCTGGTTGCTATGGTTCAAGTTACTCTAGCAACCATGCACCGATTTGAATAAGATATTGGAATATGAATAGACGAGGGCCTAAATAGTAAGATGAGAAATAAAAAGTAGTAATAACAATAAATATATAGCCTTACAGATCATTTGTGTTTAGATGGAGTCCGCGACCCCCATTTGAAAGCTGGAAAGAGTCAGAAGAAGAAGGCAAATTAAAAAAAACAATAAAAAATAAATAATGAAGACCAATTGAAAAGTTGCTTATAATTGGCCATTTTATAACATACTAAAAGTTAACTTAAAGGTGAAGCACCCTTTTAAGAGGGTGTCTGCATGTATATCAAGTTTGGTATGACCATTGGTGCAACCATTGTAGGAGCTGCTGTCAGGTCCAGGGTGGTGGAGCCCACAAGATACTAACAGTCTATGGAATTAGGACTGCAGATGAAGAAGACGGAGTCAGGAACAGGCCAGGTCATACACAGGGTTTTCAGGAATCAAGCGTCAATCCAGGGGAAATCAAGAAGAATAGTCAGGAGCAAGCCAAAGTCGTTATCAGAAGTTTCTCAGAAGTCACAAAATATGCTTAGTGTCAGTAAAGACGATCACCTGACATTGAGCTTAGGCCTGGGCGTCTCTTTAACCAGAGAGCACCTACGCATGTCAGAACATGCGCATGCATCAGAATATGCATCTAGGTGCACGCGCTCACCAGCAACGGGCGAGGGCGTTGATACGCCGGCTTGAACCCTAGCCTGCGCCGGATCGTGTGTATATAAGGGCATACACTGCACTTGCTCTACTGAGTCCTGACAGAGGGCTCTTGAGTTCAGCCTGGTTGGCCCCAGATGACGGCCCTGGGGAGAACATACAAACACCGTAAGGATAAAACCCTGGTTTGAATCCAATCCATTGTGTCCATTTTAGAGCACCCAAGCCTGTTAGTTCGTTCATTTTTCTGTTGTTTTTCTCCAAATGGGGGTAATGCAATAGAAGAATAATGTTTACACTTGGTCTACTAACACATAGAGACCAATCAGCAAGCAACATTTACTTCTGTTTAAAACATCTGGATGGTTGGTTGCTTGGTGGAACTAGATCTGATCCAAACGTTGAGCCTTTTATTATATTATAATATATTATATTATTACCCCAGTTTTATGAATTTGCGAATCTGTCAATACCCCGACTAAATTCCTTCTACTTCTGGGCCACTATCTGGTAATATAATTCAAACCCCCAACCAAGAGCTACCTAAAAACAAGCTAATGCTTTTGATACAGTATATTCCATTCTCCTGTTAAAAGCCCATTGCATTGCATATTAATTCTAAACAAGCTTCGTGCAAACAACAATATGAAGTAGAGTTCCTTTGAAGCCTCCAGCTGTATCCAGTAAGTGAAGTGGGTGGATTGTCAGTCACAAGATCTGTGTATTCCATTTAATGATGCAGAATTTTTTTAGGTCAGGGACAGCAGTTCTGTGAGTCTCCAGCTGTCAGAGCTTCCTCCAGTGAAACTTATCAGGGAAATTAATTTGGTTTAGTCAGGGAGGATTAAAGTGTTTCTTTACAAAAGAATGTCACATTTTCATATTACATGCTATTAAATTGGTATCAAAATGTCTGTTCACATTCATTGTTGTCATGCTTGAACTTCAGAGCTGCCTGATATGAAGATGGTGCCAAATGTCTATTGAGTTAATAAAGAAGAGGCTAAATTGTAAGGAAAGTCTAAATGTGACCATGCATGGGGGTAGCATGGCCTAATAAAGGCTACAACGTAGAAACCAGAGCCTAATAATCCCCTGGAAGTCAGTCTGCTCCATTGTGGATAATGCTGATAGAAAAGGGGTCTATATCTCTGCCTTCTTTATTTGACTTGAATTATGTATAAAGCAGCTGTATCCTTCACATTCAGGGTTAGTTATTTAGCTTAGTTAATAGAAAAAGCCTTGAAATGTTTGGAAAACTTCAGCTTCGGCTGTTTTGGTGGCTTTGGGTCCTTCGGCTTTTCGGCACTTCCGCATTTCGGGTTCGGGACTTCAAAAATGGCCGCATGGCTTCGGCGCTCTCAAGGGGGGCCCAGCTCTTTGAAAAGTGCAGCACTGCCGGGCCCCCCTTCATGCCCGGGACACTTGTCCCCCCCGATGATGGCCCTGCAGGAACCTGCTAATAAAACACTGTTATACTCATCCTCGGCTACCAAACCATAACAGTGACTCTGGGGTCACCCTCAGGTCTAGGGTTCCGAAATCTCTAGGGTTTTCCAGCATCTATAGTCGCAGTTCCATTCATGAGAAAAATCTGGATGTACATAAGGGCAACAAGTGCTGGAATATGTTTGGATGCAAAAACAACAATTAATTGCATTAATATGTATTCCATTTAAAAGCAGTCATAATTGCAAGTGTGTTCCTATATGACCCCTAATAAATCTAATTCCTCTAGATATCTACAGAGTAGGTTATCCTCGGTTTACATACACTTTATTATATTTATATAATTTTCTATTTTTCCTTGCGATCTTTTATCTCTCTGATTTATTTATATTTACAATGGGATTAGCCAGCCTCTAATACTCTGTAGTTTCCTGGTGAACACTTGGAGCAAATTTACTAAAGCGCGAAGTGCTTTTTTTTAAAAAATTCACCAAAATGACAATTCGCAGGGACATCACCAATTTACTAAAAGGCGAAGAAGACAATTTGCTCAGCACTAGTGCCGTTTCACCAGGTGAATTTTCGATTAGGCGAACAATCGTTAGTCCAAAAATCAAAGTGTGAACTTTCCTATAGGTTACCCTTTTCACCAAAGTCTATTTCGCCAGTGACAACATATCCTGTACTCCAAAAAAGTCATAAAAAAGATAGAACGTTGTAATTTTTTCATATTTTAATGTGGGATTGTGTTTACAAGTTGTAATTGTTAAATATATGTTATTTACGCATTTATTTTACCATTTGAAGTTCATGCCACATTTTTTGTAGAGTGGGCTCATGTCTAGGACAATAGAGGATCTGTTTTGACTTTATTTTTCTACCTTGGACATTTTCAATAATACGTGGCCACTTCCAGCAATTTCATTAACTAAAAAAGACATATATATGACCTGTATGTATCCGCCATCCGCCATGTTTCTATAGGAATAAAGTAACAGTACAGAAAACTCGCTAAGAAATGTGCGGATCACTACAAAATAATCACTGACAAAGTTGCACGAAGTATGGCAGAGCCTTCTGAAGAGAACATTCACACCTAAGTAAATTTTAGCTATAAACGCAGTCTGTCAACAGAAGCAATTCAAATGAAAAGGGTGAATGAGACCAAATCTTAAATCTTCAGCCTCCAAGCCCAGCAACTCTCCTAATGTTGGTCCATCAAGAGATAAAAACAAGTTTCTCCAAGTCTCACTGGACTTCTTCATCTTTGCCTAAACTCTGCAATAGTTGAACTATATTAGAAGTTTTAATTATTACTTACAACATGTACAGTGTGGTAGGAAAAAACAAAACATTTTGCATCGAGTGAGGGACTAATGACCCAGCGTGGCACCACAGTAACGCAGAAGAGGTACAACATGCATAAACAGGTTCTTTGTTGAAGCTCTTAATTTCTCTTTAGAGCACGGAGATAAGCATTTCACACGCTGCATGACTCATTGCTCCTGGCAGAAGCCGAAATTTGTTGTTGTGTGGGTGTTTCAGCAAATAAATTGCTAGGAACAATAAACATCTTTCATTTCTGTTCCAACGTTGGTCGGGCAGAATGCATGTACAAAAAGGTGTGGGAAGGATGAAGTTTTTATTTATCTGAAATATGAGTGGAAAGTTCTCAGATAAAAGCTCTGAATTCTTATGTCATATACTGCTAAAAAAAAAAAAAACGTTGTATGATGTGTAGGAATCAGTTTCAGTTAGAAGAAAGCATTTTAGTACTTGGGGGCAAGCTTGTCAGAGAAATGTAGGTGAAGATACAACATTCCTGAGCAATCACAAAGCAAGAGCATTGCAAATGCTTAGATGTTTCATGCAAACTCTACCCCATTATTTACCAGAATTCTGTACCTTTGCATCTATGGTGGAAACAACATGCTCAATTATACTTGGATGATTCTTAATGGGACTCTTAATGGAGTAAATCAGGCTGTCATACGGTATTACATAGTTACATAGTTAAATTGGGTTGAAAAAAGACAAAGTCCATCAAGTTCAATCCCTCCAAATGAAAATCCAGCATCTATACACACACCCCTCCCTACTTTCACATAAATGCTATATACCCATACCTATACTAACTATAGAGCTTAGTATCACAATAGCCTTTGATATTATGTCTGTCCAAAAAATCATCCAAGCCATTCTTAAAGGCATTAACTGAATCAGCATCACAACATCACCCGGCAGTGCATTCCACAACCTCACTGTCCTGACTGTGAAGAACCCCCTACGTTGCTTCAAATGAAAGTTCTTTTAGTCTAAAGGAGAGGCCTCTGGTACGGTGATCCACTTTATGGGTAAAAAGGTCCCCTGCTATTTGTCTATAATGCCCTCTAATGTATAGACAAATACATTCAAAGTGCATAACCTGCATTTATCAACATTGAACCTCATTTTCCAGTTTGCTGCCCAGTTTTCCAATTTAGACAAATCACTCTGCAAAGTGGCAGCATCCTGCATGGAACCTATAGTTCTGCACAATTTAGTTTCATCTGCAAAAATAGAAACAGTACTTTCAATGCCCACCTCCAGGTCATTAATAAACAAGTTGAAAAGCAAGGGACCTAGTACAGAGCCCTGCGGTACTCCACTAACAACACTGGTCCAATTAGAAAATGTTCCATTTACCACCACTCTTTGTAGTCTATCTTTTAGCCAGTTCTCTATCCAGGTACAAATACTATGTTCCAGGCCAACATTCCTTAATTTAACCAGTAACCTTTTGTGTGGCACTGTATCAAATGCTTTAGCAAAGTCTAAGTAAATCACATCCACTGCCATCTCAGAATCGAGGTCTCTACTTACCTTCTCATAAAAAGAAATTGTTAGTCTGGCAAGATCTATTACGCATAAAACCATGCTGGCACAAACTCATAGTATTATGATTTGCTATGACGTCCAGTATTTTATCCTTTATTAACCCTTCGAAAAGCTTTCCTATCACTGACGTCAGACTAACTGCCTATAGTTTTGAGGCTGAGAACGGGATGCTTTTTTGAATAGAGGCACCACATTAGCAATTCGCCAGTCTCTCTGCACAATGCCAGATCTCAATGAATCCTGAAAAATTAAGTAAAGAGGTTTGGCAATCACAGAGCTAAGCTTGCTAATTACCCTGGGATGAATACCATCTGGCCCTGGACCTTTGTTAATCTTAATATGTTCTAGTCTCTTTTGAATTTCATCATGTGTGAACCATGCATCATTAGTTGTATTACTAGAATTGGTACTTTTAAGAAGGAAACCTTCACTTACTGGTTCCTCATTTGTGTAGACAGATGAAAAATACGAGTTCAGAATCTGCGCTTTTATTTTGTTTTCATCAACCAGCTGACCCCCCTCTGATAGTAAGGGTCCCACCCCTTGCTACTTCATTCTTTTACTATTAACATATTTAAAAAATAATTTTGGATTTTTTTTACTGCTTGCTGCAATATCCTTTTCTATATCAATTTTAGCTTGCCTTATAGCTTCTTTGCATGATTTATTGGCCTCCTTGTACCTTATAAATGTTTCGGCTGTACCAGCTAACTTGAAAGCCTTAAAAGCACGTCTTTTCTTACCCACCTCAACACCAACGCCTCTATTGAACCAAAAAGGTTTTGTTTGCAACGACGTTCCTTGCTTACAAGTGGAATATACTGACAAGTATATTTATTAAGCAGCATTTTAAAGACTTCCCATTTTTGTTCTGTGTTTAACCCTGTGAAAAGCATTTCCCACTTAATATGTTGCAGAGATGGCCTTATACTGTCAAAGTTTGAGCTTGGCTCAAGGGATGACTTTCAATAGATCGCAGCGAGGTAGCTGCTCTGCTACCCACGAAACCCTGACCCAGAATCAGGTCGTCTACGAATGATTTAGCACCAGGTTCCCCGGGAACGCGCGGTACGCTCCGGGAGAGAGGCGGCCCCCTTTTGTCCGCGCTCCGGTCCCGAGGCGAGCAGCTCTGCCCGCTCTGGGCGCCGGCTATCCGAGGCTGACCGAGGCTCCGCGGCGCTGCAATATCGTCACGTTTAGGGGGGATTCTGACTTAGAGGCGTTCAGTCATAATCCCACAGATGGTAGCTTCGCCCCATTGGCTCCTCAGCTAAGCACATACACCAAATGTCTGTGAGGATGATGTGGCCGAGGTACTCTCTAGATCGAGGGTCCACAACCTTTTTTATATATGAGCAACATTCAAATAAAAAAAAGTTGGGGAGCAATGCAAGCATGAAAAATGTTCTTGGGTGGTGCATAAACAGCTGGGATTGACTATTTGTTAGCCCCTATGTGGACTGGCAGCCTACAAAAGACCCTATTGTCAGTACACCTGGTTTTTATGCAACCAAAACATGCCCAAGCCATGAATTAAAAAATAAGCATCTGCTTTGAGGACAGTGGCAACAACATCCATTGGGGTTGGTGAGAAACATGTTGCTCATGAGCCACTGGTTGGGGATCACTGCTCTACATTATTATTGCCCATTTCATTAACATTAGATGTTGTAGTTCCCAGTAATGGCTCTAGATTCAAGTATGAATTCTAACAAGCAGGTTTCTAGTAGTGTTTCTTATTTATCTTGTTATCTATACATGATGAGTAATTGTGAAACGTCATAAGGGATTCAGGAAACCCAAGATTTGGTTCACTATTCCTATACAGTTATAGGTAGCAGTGTATCTAGACAGAAGAAAAGCTAACCTTACGTGTTTTGTTGTAATTCGATTTTTGGAATGGTTCTCTAGTAATAGGAATAATTTATGTGTGTTCTATACCACAAAGCAGCAACAGGTAAAGCAGTTTTAAAGTGGTAAGCTGCCATCGTCTAGGTCCAGTCCAGGACTTTTATAGTCTTGCCTTAGCCTTAGCTTCAAACTTCAACTTTAAGAATCTGTACAAATTCAAATATTCCCTGCTTTATAACTATTAAATTTAGGGGACAGCACCTGCTTCTTTGCAGCTCCTTATTTCACAAAATTTATAAAGATGGTCATTTAACTTCCACCACTACTCTTGCCCTTGTTCTGCACCTCTTTCACCTTTGGTTCAAGTACTGACATGACGCTACTAAAATGTCTCAGGCCCCTGTTCAATAGATTATAAATGATGGATAGGTCCATTTTTTTTTGTATTCTCAGCTTTAGATGTAGGGCAGCATGAGCTTGAGTTGCTATTCAGGAGAAAGGAAATTAATTCATTCTCTTTGTCCTTGTAGGCTCTTTCCAAAGTTTATTGCTGGTTTTTCTTTTATCAGTTAATGATAATTTATGTATATTTGGTTTGCATAGCATGCTTGAGTTACATCAACAGCCAAAAGAGGAGAAATCAGACCTTTTCCAGTTATTACAGAATCCCTGTTAAAAGACTTTTCCCTTTAATGCAGTTTGTTGCACCGGCAAAGGACAACTGGAGCTGTGATGCTGGCGAAGCATAATGGGAGTTGTCAAGCTGGCTGAGGTTGTTGGGAGTTGCACTCAGTTGGAGGGCGTAACTCAGTAACAGTTGGAAGACACTGTTCCCTTCCCTTATCTACTCTCAAAGCCATTAGCAAATTGAAAGCCAATACTAATGAGACAAATAGAAAGAATTAACTGCTACAGGGAGTGTCTGTGTCATCCCTCGTTGTCAATATATTTTCCAAGACATCAGTTTCTGGCCACTTTCTTGACTTGAGCTTGTTCAACTGACCTGGCATGCACATTACCTGCAGCTGTTCAGGTCCACCCAAAATAATATTTATTCCAAGGCGTCATGAGAATAGTATATTAGTTATTTTTATGACGGGTTCGTTTTGGGATAAACCATGAATTTGCTACAAGGTGATAGCTTTATTGGTTTAATTGGATTCTTCAGATTATTTTAAGTTGCAAGTGTTTACCTTAGGTTCAATTTAACTAATTCAGGTTAAGAAACAGTTGTCATACTCTTCACTCACATGCAGAAATGAGTTTAGTACAGAGGGCATATCTTTTTGTACAAACTATGGGAAAAAATAGAAGTTTGTCTTTGGAATTAAAAACTTGCAAGCTTATTCTAAACAATCAAATGAAGGTTCAAGGCATAGGCAAGGCAGTGCACCTTTTTAAATAAAAATGGCCCTGTGCCTTGGGCCTTTCTTTTTTCTGTTATCCAATGCTCTTTCATAAGTTTGTAGACCTCAGTGGACAGTGAACCCAGACACTGTTGGAACCATTGGGAGCACTATTGAAAAGCTTGAGGAAGGTTGTTTTATTAAATCGCTCTTATCCCATTTTCTTGTTATTATAATGTCCATTTATTGACTCATTCTGCTGGCCATGCCCAAAATGTTACCAGACCATGCCCCTAGGCTTGAATGTCACTGTATTTTTCTGCTTGCTCGGAGCAACCTAGTTCTATAGAATTATGTGACTTTCAACCATACAATATGCAGTGATCAGATTTAGCATTCTGCTTGTGTTGCAGTCTTACCAAAATAGACATTTGTCCTTCTAGGACTACTCAGTTGTTCTCAGTAGAAAAGGGTACCTGAGCTTATAGTTTCCACCATAATAGTTACAGTATTGGATGAAAATTAGATATTTTTATTCATTTAAAAAAAACATTCCAAACAGCACTAAAAGCTATGCTATCTAGGGACTGCCTCATCAATACCAATATATGACCACACTCCATTAAAGTTGAATTGTAAGCTCTTTGGCATCAGATCTATTTCCCGCATGCTTGAATACCTGATTTCAAAATAAACCATGCAAATCCTTTTTATGGATCCCAGTAAATTATTCTGCCATGTAAAGCTATGTTTATTAAGAGTGTATGCATACTTTACATACAAAGTCTTTACAGCTCCTCACTTATTGGCAGTGAAATCAATGGCACTTTTCATTTTATTTAACCTCCTGTATTGACAGATGGAGACGTTTTCCACTACTTCCACTACCGGTAGCACTATTTCTTTGTAGTCATTTTTAAAATTCTGCTATGTGTTATTTAAACAGAACCTACTGCCAAAATGTTGGCTGAAAATATATTTTAGGCCTAGGTGGAGTTCACTAGGCTTAGCCAGACCCAGCCTTCCCCACATAGGGCCAAATGCAATCTGTCTCTAAGTATTTACATGTTTCTGGAGAACGCAAGCTTGTTATTGGCTGCACCTTATACACAGGGTGCCTTAATGCTTTCATTCTGGCAACATTAAGAAAAAAGGATGTCATATGTCATGTTCGCTGAAATAGTCTTTCTAGCCTCTGTATTTTACAGATCCAGTGCCAAACAATACAATGTATATTTTATAATAAATCTGTCCTCAACACATTGGACTATTCATTCTCAGTTTGATAGTAAATTAAATATTTATGAACACACTGTTCTGTTTATGTGTCACATCTGCTTTGAACTGTGCTCACCCTTCAGCTATAAAAGTTCATGTATTTTTGGGTTTAATATAGAGAATACATTGCACACCTGTGTTATGCTCTAAATGTACTTTCCTTCATCACACTGCATACAATAGAACATTATTCTCATAATAAATCCTATTAGTAAACAGAACAAACTTCTGTAATATAAATTCTGTAATATAAGTTTCAGGGGAGGACTGGGCGAAGAGGTGCTCAGAATTCTGGTGCCATGCCAGAAATGCCAGTTTTTCTATTACCCTATAGAATCATTGTTTCTCTCTTTATCACAGTATTCATATGCTGTAAAGTCTTTCTTGAAACAAGCACAAATGATGCGTTCATACACCTCCCGCAGGACCCTTAGTTCGGCTGGTTCCGGACAACTTCCACACACAATTTGCAGGTTTGGGTTGAGCTTTTCTTCTGCTCTACCTGCATGCAACCTTACTCTGATGGCTTTTGGCTCTGGCAGCCTCCATTTATAGGCACATGCCTGCCCCGCACCCTTCCGTTATGTAAGAGATGGGCAGGTATATAAATGAAGGTGCCAGCTGGGTTGGGAGGGGGTGGGTTAGTATACAGCTCCAGAGAGTATACAGCTCCCACAAAGAAAGTAACAGCACCAACCAAAGGAACCGGGTCATGAGACAGACAGGGCAGGCAGCAAGGACTGAAGTCGGTATTCAGGTCAGGGGTTCGGGAACCAGATAGTCAAAAAAACAAGCAGCGGTCAGCAACAGAGAAGGCACTGAAATAGACGGCTCTGGGTCTTTATCAACAGGTGCAGGCCTCAGCTTCCATTGAAAAGCAATGTGAATGTTTCAGGTTGTGTACATAGGTGCACATGCATTGAAGCATTTGCACAAGTGTAACAATGTGTTGCCAAGCGAAATGAAATCCAGGTGCCCAGACAAATAAAATGAATCAGCACTGCTAGTGTTAAATATTTGCACAAAACCTGAAAGGTTGGTATTGGAGATGGAGACTTTGTGAGGACCAAAAGTTAGATGGTGTGACAACATGAAATAAAGAGACTGAGATTCAAAATTATATTTCGAGTACATAAAGGACCACCCCAACCGCACACAGGCCTGATTTAAGACACCAGCCCTTGTATTGTTCCCATTAAAGCCAAAAAAGATTCTTGGGCAAGTCAGCTTGTTGCAATACCTCCAGCAGATGTTGCTTCACAGCTTTCCATCATTCCATGGGCAAGTTTTTATAGACTAGTTACTATCTACAGAGTTACTTACATCTCCTCTATAATTTTTCCTTGTCCAAAAATGTTGGCTCTGCTTCCAGGTTTCTGAATAAGGTGCCAGGTGCAAATTATGGGGAGTCCTGGAATTAACACCTTTTCTTTGCCCAATTTTAATTTCTAAATGGGCCCTTGTATGTACACTTTAATGTATGTACTGCACAGCTTTTGTGTGATATATATGTAGCGCTATAATAAACTGCTTTACGTGAGGGCAGTTTTAGCTACTTTCCTTTATGGGCTGAGACCACAGATGAGCTCTCTTTCTCAGGGGCAAGCCCTCGGAACGCGGTGGAGGCAGGGTGTAGTGTAACTGTAACTGTGTGTGATAGCACAATGATGGGCGCCAGTAGTTCTTTAACGGTTGAACATAGAACTGTATTTATTGAACAACAGCACATAGATCTTTCAGCACATTGATCCACAATGGAGCATAGAACATACACAGCAGCATAAAGGAAGCATATACTCACAGCACGTATAGGCTGAATCCCCACAGGCTAGGGAATATACAGCAGAGAGTAAGTTGACAGCATGTGATGGGTATTGCCCAGTTTTCAGGATATCTTCCAGTGGCAGACTAGGGGAATTCCTATCATCCCTATCTCAACTCCGGGTCAGTAATACCCTGGGATCTTAATCCCTCTAATCTCCTCGGCGGAGCCTTGAGCTGCTCAACTAAATAACCTCTCTATCACTCCTAGAGCGATCTATAAACGAGTATAGCTGTCTAATCACTAGGGCCAAGGCGCCTAGGGTCGACACCACCCATTCGCTTCCAGCCTGCTTGGTTGGGCTAAAGCAATGGACCCATAGCACATGGTTCCTAAACCTTTTATACTCTGGCACAGTGCCATCTGGTGTACACTGTGTGAACTACAGGGGTTACATAAACACAAGGTCCCCATAAGGACCCACTGAGGTGTCCATATTACTATGGATGTGCATGTCTGTAAAGTGTAAGGGTGTCTAAGATTTTCACATCCCTACATATATATAACAAAATAAAATTATACTTTTAAGTAAATCCCAGTGTGCACTCATGCCTTTTGGACTTATATCTATACATGTTTATATGAGTAGCACCTGGGTGGCATTTTGATTCCAGTGGAGTGCGGATCACAAAGGATTTATATATATATATATATATATATATATATATATATATATATATATATATATATATATATATATATATATATATATCTATATATTAATGGGAAAGTGCAATTATAGCTGTAACATATAGCAATAAATGGCTACTGAGTTTGACAGGATCCCACTTTATAAGGCAGTGGAATGGCAGCATGTGATTGTCACAAATAATATTAAGTATCATGCTTTATAATTTATTGTCCTGAAAGGTTATATTCATGGGTTACCGCAAATCTCCATTTAATTGCAAGTGACTAAGTCAGACGTTAAAGGAACAATATCAACTCATTAACATTTTGCCTTTGACTTGTCACCGTGGTGAGTTATTGCCTCGCTGTGCTCTACTAATGAATATAAAGCCCATCGTCTTTGGGGAGACGAAAGAGGCTTACATTTTGCTTGCCAGCTGGTTGGGTTCCAGACATAATATAATCATGTGATAGGCATGCTTTGGCACCGACATCCAAAAATTGTGTTTGTGTAAGGCATAAAATATGAGTCACATATGTCACTTCAAGGAGGAAGCCTGCAAAGAAGCAAACTTTTCAAGGTCAGTAGAGTGTATTTGTAAAATTGTTTGTGATTTTAGCTTATACCTTAATTATAATATTCCTATTGTACATGACGTATGTGATCTAACACCCCAAAATATTCTGCATTATTAGAAATGATGTCTTGCACTGAGAAAGACCTCACTCATTCTGCAGATCCCTTCTCTCAACAGATACCCATTCCCCACAGTGTTTAGCAGCTGCAGCAAGAAGGATTTGGACAGCAGCCTGGAAAAGGGAGTGGGCATGTGTCTATATAACATGCCTGAAGTCACAGAGTCATTTGGAGAGCAGAAGTGTGGAAATGGATATGTGGAAGAAGGAGAACAGTGTGATTGCGGTGAACCAGATGTAAGGAAGCCTAATTGTGACAGACTAAATGATTATTGTGCCTGGCTCTACTGTGAGGTCTGGGATGAAAATAACCACCTAGGGACGGTTTTACTAACATTTGTACTACATTGCACCACTGCCATTATTCATAGCAGCCTATCAGATCTCTGCTTTCATTTTTTTGCTTGTGGATTTTTTTTTTGTTGGTTGGAATGGGCAACAATACTGGTCTGGGGCAGATTCAATTCAGTGAGAAGAAGTTATCGTACGGTTTATCACGTGAAAACTCATGGACGAGATTCAATTTGAGGAGAAATACATTTTCTTCTTATTCAGTTCTAGGTTTTTCCCGTAGATTTTTCAAGTGATAAGATGCGTTTTTCTGAATTTAAATGCATCTCAAATTGAATTTTCACATGATAGACTTTTTTTCTCACTGAATTGAATCTGGCCCAATGTCTCTTCAACTCAATCAACTTTTCAAGTCTGACTATCCTCCACCAGCTGTTGGCTTCTAAAGAACCCAACCCAACTCCAGAAGAAGTTGGGTCATTTTGCCAGAGTTTGATGGTTATAGACTGACTTTCCAACTGTTCACTGTTCTGTGAACTTGAGTGAGGCCTGGTGAAAGCCATAATGTGGCCAGTTGTTTGTAGACTTCACTATGCGCCGAAGCGCCTAACGCTAGCGTCAATTCGCTAGAGTTGGCCATTTTCGTTACTCCGCAAATTCACTAACGGACGCTGGCGTAACTTCGCTAGCGTAACTTCGCACCCTTATGCCTGGCGAATTTGCACAACGGACGCAAATTCACTAACGCGCGCATTGATCTGAACGCTACCTTTTACGCTAGACTTCCTTCGCCACCTCAGACCAGGCGAAGCGCAATAGAGTAGATAGGGATTTCTTCAAAAAAATGTAAAAATTTTTCTAAGTCCCAAAAACGCTGGCGTTTTTTCTATATTATGGGTGATAGGCTGAATAAGATCGAAAATTTTATTGGGGCTCCCCTCCTTCCCCCCTACATTTCCTAACTCATGGCAATTTAACTATACAGTGGGCACATGTGTAGGGCAAAATAAAAATTTTATTTGATGTTTTGAAGGTTTCCCAGGCATTTGTAGTGCTGCTACATATTCCTCCATTGAAATTTGAATTTGGCGCCGTATGCAAATTAACCATCGCTAGCGTAACATCACTTCGCTTAGCGAATCAACGCTAGCGCAACTTCGCAACCTTACGCTACCCCTGAGTGCAACTTCGGATTTTAGTGAATTTGCGAAGTGCGGCGAAGTTACGCCTGCCGCAACTACGAATCTTAGTGAATTTGCCCCATGGTGTCTCTCCACAACAACAACTTATTGTGAGATTCCATAAAGATTTGTGTTTCCCCCTTTCTAATCTGGTGTTCCCAATTTCTTGTGATTTATGGAATCTAATTGATGCTAGCAGAATTTGGATATTACCTAATAAATAATGAGGCTACAGTGGTCAGTAGGGTTCAACTCAAAACAAAATGGCCCCAGGGATCCCCTATTTATGCAATTTTTTGTTGTCAGTGCCAGAAACAGAAAACATACATGGACAACAGCAAAACTAAAGAACAATAGCCATGCATTTCTGATTCCCGTCCTTGTTCTCTAAGCTGTCACTCGTATCCCTCTCAGATCTGTGACCATTTACTTCTATGCTACTTCTACTCAGGCTGTGTTATCACTTTCTATATTGTACTCATGTGGAAATATATATCAGAATTTGATACAAGTATTTTAGTATTTAGCCTTATGGCTATCAAACCAACCCACTCCCCTATAGGAACTGCATCTTGCAGAGACAAATGCTGACTATTTTATTACTGTTCCTTGTAAAGAGAAAGAAACACTGGAGACAAAGAGGTAATTGTCCAGCTTGAAAGTCAAGACATTACTGCTACATATCTGCAATGATATAAATCTATTCTCACTAATATAGGACTTTACTCACTCATACACTAATATTAAAACTTTACCACTGAGGAATGTTAAAATTAGAATAGTAGCTCTATAGCTCCAAGTCATCAGTTAATGTATTCATAGAATAATTATGAGACCAGCACACAAAACAAATTGTAGCACACTGAAACCTGATAACACCTTATTTTGAATATATTCTGAGCCACCCAGCTCTCTGCATATAGAGTTCCCAAAAAATGTAATTTTTAGAAGGAGTTCCAGTTTTGCTCCTAAAATGTCAACTTTCATGGCACATGCTGATCAGATCCCAACTACAGACTGGTTTCACCCTTATTGGGGCTCATCATCCTACTGTAGGGTTTTTGTTTAGATGCAAATGAGAAGAATGTGTTCTTACTTGAAGAGTTTGTCACGTGGTTTTGTTTCCCTGGCTCTACTACATATGCTGATCTGAAACCCCTGTACTACATAAGCCTGAATAATGGCAAAACCTGTCTGCAGTTGGGATCTAATGAGCTACTGCCCTGGCTGTGCTTTAAACCCCAATAGATGAGCTTTAGTGTATAAGATATTCCATGAAAATTGCTATAATTTTAGAAGCAAAGATTCCTTCCGAGAGAGAGTCTCCCTTGGAAATAATTTTTGCGCACCATGGGCCCGATTAAATTCAGTGAGAAAAAGGTTTATCATGTGAAACGTCATGAACGTGATTCATTTTGAGATGCAGTTCAATTCAGAAAAACGTATTTCAGGTTTATTACGTGAAAACTCTATTGAAGTCTATGGGAAAAAAACTGGTACTGAATTTGGAGAAAAGTTTTTTCTCCTCGAATTGAATCTCGTCCATGACATTTCATGTGATAAACCATGAGATAAGTTTTTCTAAATTGAATCTGGCCCATTGTTTAATAGAAATTAGCGAAAATAATGTGTGTGGCCAGGCTCACCTGTTGAGGCTCAAGTGGGCTCCTTCATTCATGGTGCCAGTCTCTATGGTATCACCAAATTATTACAATTTATATTAGAATAAGGGGCTAAGCTTTCCAGTGGTTGAGCCCTGGTTGCTCACTCAGCTGAGGGTGTAAGGCCCTGATGATAAAATAGAACTGGTGCAATGCACAACAACCTTGTGATAGGAAGAAATTTATATTTCCTCTTCTTAAAATGCAGTTACTGTATAGTACACTTTCAACCAATACCTTTATCATCAACTTCAATGGACAATTTAAAGATAAATACCCCATGAGAAGCCGTTTCCTATATTTGGTGAAGTGCTCAGGCTCATGTACGACTACTATTGTACATAATTCATTCTGTATAGGAGGAGGATAATACAACATATGCTCTTTCTTCACAGTGGGGTCTATAAAACAGCTGGACCTCTTGACAGTTAATGGATTAACGCACATTACCACAAGATAGGCTGTTTCCTCTCCAAAGGAAACATTTTTTTATAGGGTTTGATTTTTATGAAGTGGGTCACGTAACTAGAAATCCATATGTGATCTTTTTAGAGCAAAGTTTACAAATTCCCATGTTGAAATCTGTACAGAATTATCTCCTCTGTAGTAATACTGCTTATGGAAGACGGCAGGGTTGGCCTGTTTGTGTTTGAGAGATGGAATGATTCACAAAAGCTCAAAAACATTTAAAATTTGATCAGGTTTTTAATCCCCATTCACGTTTTTAGCCATTTTCGTAAAGGGGGTGAGACAAGAACAAATTTTCAAAAGTTGCCTCTATGTTAAACAATATTCCTGACTAGAACCTATTTATTGGTAATTAACTATTATGTACATAGTACAGGTATGGGATCTCTTACCCAGAATGCAGATGGTGTTTTCCAAATAACATATCTTTTTGTCATTTTTTTTTTTTGTACATACCTTAGAAAATCATGTCAACATTACATATAACCAATAGGCTGGTTTTGTGGTAGGTTCTAAAGAAAGCTTTAAAGGGCATGTAAAGGCAAAAAAATAAAATCCCATTTTTACTTTCTTTAATGAAAAAGGAACCTATCTCCAATATACTTTATTTAAAAATATGTACCGTTTTTATAAGAAACCTGCCTGTATGCAGTGAAATTCTCCCTTCATTTACTGATGTGGATAGGAATTGTCAGACGGTCCCTAACTGCTGAGCAGGGAAACAATAATACTCATGAACAGCAGGGGGAGCAGCTTTGTTTATGACGATCCCTAAGCAGCCCAGACCACACTGAGCATGTGCACAGTCTTAGTCTTGCAAAGATGTTTAAAGGGATACTGTCATGAGAAAAAAAAACATTTTCAAAATGAATCAGTTAATAGTGCTGCTCCAGCAGAATTGTGCACTGAAATCCATTTCTCAAAAGAGCAAACAGATTTTTTTATATTCAATTTTGAAATCTGACATGGGGCTAGACATATTGTCAATTTCCCAGCTGCCCCAAGTCATGTGACTTGTGCTCTGATAAACTTCAATCACTCTTTACTGCTGTACTGCAAGTTGGAGTGATATCACCCCCTCCCTTTTTCCCCCCAGCAGCCAAACAAAAGAACAATGGGAAGGTAACCAGATAACAGCTCCCTAACACAAGATAACAGCTGCCTGGTAGATATAAGAACAACACTCAATAGTAAAAACCCATGTCCCACTGAGACACATTCAGTTACATTGAGAAGGAAAAACAGCAGCCTGCCAGAAAGCATTTCTCTCCTAAAGTGCAGGCACAAGTCACATGACTAAGGGCAGCTGGGAAATTGACAAAATGTCTAGCCCCAGATTTCAAAATTCAATATAAAAAAATCTATTTGCTCTTTTGAGAAATGGATTTCAGTGCAGAATTTTGCTGGAGTAGCACTATTAACTGATTCATTTTGAAAAAAAACATGTTTTCCGATGACAGGATCCCTTTAACAAAGTTACAAGATGGTGACCCCCTGTAGCCAACTTTGAAAGCATAAATCATTTATTTGATTAGGCTTGTGGTGCAGTAAGTTCATGTTTATATTTAGTATATAAAATACAGCATTTCTAGCCTTATTCTATTTTAGACTTTACATGCCCTTTAACATTTGATGGTTTATACATGTGATTTTTTTTCAAGAGGCAACTTTTGATACTTAGTTCTATATGTATTATTTATCCATGTGCAGAGCTTACCAGATAAGGATGGATGTATCTTTCTCTGTGTGGGCTTGAGATGTTCTTGAAACTTGAAAACAACAATGTGTACACCCTGACAGCACGTATGTTGTTTTCTTTGACTCCATATTTACAGAGCACATTGAAACTTTAGACTAAACATGCAAAGTGTGTCCTTCCCCATAGTGATAGCTATGATATTGCAAGGAGCTGTAACTGCAAGAGGTTCCTTTATCCCGTCTCTAGTGAGCTGGTTCCTCACGGAAAGGAAGGAATCCCTGACAGCCCACTCGTTCTTTTCAGAGAGACTTTGTGAAGTCATCTTATCTAACCGTGTAGCTGCTCTTTCAAGTCAATAATGTGCCAGGAACTTCTAAATATCTCTGTAACCCAGTTATCTCTCTCAGGCTTACTTTGGAAATGTTAGTGATCCCTTGTTAGCACAGCTGGGAGACATTTATATCTGTTGCTTCTGCACATGATGTATGAGAACAGCAGATGCAATCGACTTTACTGATTCTCTCATCCTCACATAGACACAAGGAATCTGAAGCCATTCATTAATGATTCCTTATCATGTCACGGAGGAAATGCAGGAAAGCTGAAGAGAACAGCAGTGATGTGGGTTATGCTTACTGTGCACGGACCTTCACCTTATTAAAGGCCACTTAATATGGCGGTCGAGGGCGTACTACAAAAACAAAAATATCTATTCACCATCGCTTTAATTATAAAAAGGATTAGGCAATACGGTGGTTGCCTATACCTGCACCAGATACTTTCAAGATACCAAAGGAAAATTCTTCCCAACATGAATTTTCCCCATAAAATGCAGTAGGTTACACCAGGTCTAGAGTGGTGTAAGCTAGTGGTATATTTTTTAAGAAGGTGAACTACAAAAACAAGAAGATCTATTCTCCATAGTTGAAATTATAAAAGGGATAAGGCAGCCTTTACAACCGATGAAGGGGACAGTGGTTGTTTATACCTGCACCAGATACTTTCAGGATACCAAAGGAGAACTATGAATTTTTCCCATAAAATGAATGAGTTACCCCAGGCCTAGAGTGATGTAAGATAGTGGGGACATTAGCCTGGCACTAAAGAAAATATTTTTTATAAAATATGCCAAATAGCTACAGCAGAACTTCATGGATATGATATATATACTGCACCAAACTCACTCCATTTTTTGTCTTAAGATATTTGACACATTAAATATATACCCCCATGCTTTCAGACAGGTGCCCAATTCTACCTGTTTATGGGTTGCTATGAATAATTAGACAGTGCAGATCCATTATCCGGAAACCCCAGCAAAATGTTCCAAATTACAGGAAGGCCATCTCCAATAGACTCCGTTTTATCCAATAATCCATTTTAAAAAATGATTCCCTTGTTCTCTGTGATATAAAAATAGTACATTGTACTTGATCCAAATTGAGTTATAATTAATCCTAACTGGAAGCAGAACCATCCCATTGGGCTTCTTTAATGTTTACATAAGTTTCTAGTAGCCGTAAGGTATGCAGATACAAATTACGTAAAATTAATTATCCTGAAAACCCCAGGTCCCAAGCATTCTGGATAATAGGTCCCATACCTGCATTATATATCCCTGCTTATCACTCTCCCTTTGCCAATCTCTTGATATGAAATTACTGAATCAATTTTATGAGATTCATTTTATACAAGAAATTCATCATAGGGAACTTTGCTACAAAGATCAGACAGTTTTACCTGGGTCTTCCCAGTGGTGATCAGATTTATCATTACAGTTAAAGTCACACCAATGGACAGTGCATCTCCTTCTTTTTGAAACGCAGGAGCTTACGGTGTCTGTGTTGGGCCATATAAGATCAGGAGGCACAAGCTTAATATTCTTTTTAATAAGCAGAAGGTAGAGGCCTTTTCTGCTGCAGCTACAGGAACCTCTCATCTTTCTTTCTTCCTTTTTTTCTAGTAATACAGTAATTTATAGTATATGAGTTTAATAACCACTTAGAGGTCTGCAGAACTTTCTTTTTCAGCTTCAATTATACACTCTAATGGACCATTTGCAGACTTGGAAACACGACTAAAACTGATTCCTTTTGACATTTTTCCTCAGCTTTCACAGAATTCTTCCGATGGCTTTTTTGTTCCCAGCAGTTCCCACCTACTTTCACAAATGTAGAATGGGTGAGATTTTCAGAGACAGTGTTCATAATGATGAGTAATGCTTCCCACTTAGAGATCTGAGCAGATAATGATGGAAACTAAAGGGATTCTCCTGTCTATTTTACTAAGTTACTGGACTTACTTTATTTAACATTATGTCAAACTGATTATTTTGGGAACTAGAAGAGCCGAGGTACATCATCAAGCCCATCAATGTTTTTTTCTAAATTTGGTCCTTAACACCCACTCCAATTGCCAATGCACATGCCCAGATTTGTCTATTAGTCTCAGAGCCCTTGGTTACCACCATATGACTCTTAATAACTTAATATATTCACATCTCACCCATTTATGTAACTGTTGTCTGTCCTAAATTATAGCAAGTTTGTCATATACTGTAGCACTAGAGTTCTGTGCCCCATATATAAGGGCCATGGCAGGCCACTAAAACACAGAATTTATATTACTTTAGAAATAAATGTAATGTAAATTTATGTGTATATATATATATAATTTAAGTAATAAGTCCTTCTATTTTTGCACCAATACCCTTAAAAAAATCCCATTCACAATGGACCAGGCCCCAGGATCGAACTGCTGTGTTCTAGGCCTACCAGAGGCTGCCATTTCACAACCACCCCAGCTGTGGAGGCCACCTCCAACATGAACACATCCCACCTCCACTGCAAAACCTTTTCACCCAACCTGCTGCCCGACCATACCCACAAATGGTCTTCTCCACCCTAGTCCTGACTTGCCAGGGATCATAGGTGGGGAACTGAGTGAAAACCCACTGGGCTCTAGTCAAATGTTGGTTTATTATTAAAAAAAAGTAACTTTGCAGACCTCTTTGTTACTCCCCTTCTTATACAGTGAAAGGTTATAGGAAAACTAGATAATTCCATCTTCGGTTATTCCTGACCAACCCATTACACCATACTGGTAGGCTGTGGCCTCTACCTGACTTGTGTATTATAACACAATTGTATCCAAATGTATGTTAATAAGAAAGGCTATGGACAGAGACAATGGCAGCTTTCGCAAGACTGAAAATGCAACAGTTAAAAATAACAAGGGTAACATTTAAAATGTATTGCCCCTTGGAACATTTCCTAGGTCTGTAGTTTATGCATTCTTTTTTTTATATTCATTTACAGACTCTGCCCAGATTATTTTCCATTAGACGCATCTATGCAATTATTATATTTACAGTATATTTCAGTTACTGCTCATGTAGAAAACAAGAGGCAGCTAGATGCACATGGTGAGCATTGCTCTCTAAAGCCCCCAGAGTGCAGGATATTAGTCATAGCCAATTGAATACATTAGTGAGAAAGGAATTTATATGGCAACCGGGTATAAAAGGCATAAAATAGCAATAAATCTAGGTTTTCAGATAAAGGCAGCTAATCATAATACTCATATCAGCTCTCTCTGTCTCACTGGATGATTTAGCACGGCAAAGCTTGGTATCTTTATGTGTCATCGTTATGGCCTGGGACAGGCTGGCATTATGAATCCAGAAAACATCCAACAGGCATCATTCAGCTTGTAGAGATGATTAGGAACATTGGAAAAAGAAAGAAGAAATCTTGAAACTCTAGCTATTGGCTCCCTTGATTACATGCTGTACTTAGGGCTAACACCTTGCATTTAAGCATGGCTATTTAGCAACTCATTTACATGCACTGAGCTGTTTAATGTGCCACTATGCATCTAAATTAATTGCCACTTGTTTAATCTATCGGCATATATAACCTACACGTCTGTAGGTTGACCTGTTTTACCAATATTTATTGAAACTGTATTTGAATTCGGATCTCATGCGGCCCCCTATAACTCCTGTGCCCTCTTGCAGTCACAGTTTCTGCTTCCACTGTAGTTATGTCTATTAGGCTGGCATGAAAATCCAGTTAAAGTGGTCATAAACTATAAGATCCTGGCGACCTCAACAAATGAGTGGGTCTTTCCCTGATATGCCCAACTAAGATGGCTGATTTTTGGATAAGTATTGGTCAGGTGGTCCCCACACATGGGTATATAAACTGCCCAATCAGTCTAAAGGGCCTGAATCACCAGGTTAAATCTGCCTGTGTATGGCCACCTTAAAGGAACAGTTCAGTGTAAAAATAAAAACTGGGTAAATAGATAGGCTGTGCAAAATAAAAAAGGTTTCTAATATAGTTAGTTAGCCAAAAATGTAATGTATAAAGGCTGGAGTGAGCAGATGTCTAACATAACGGAACAGAACACTACTTCCTGCTTTTCAGCTCTATAACTCTGAGTTAAGCTGGCCATAGACGCAAAGATCTGATCGTGCGAATCGAGGATTCGTACGATTTTCAGACCCTGTGTGGAGAGTCCCAACATTTTTCGTCCGGCGGAGATCGGTCGTTAGATCCTCAGCATGCAGCTCAGATTCAAAAGCAAAAGTTATGACCCCTGAAGTCACTGATTGGCTACTGCCTGATAACCAATCAGTGGAAACCAAGAGAGCTGAAAAGCAGTAAGTAGTGTTCTGGCTATTATTAGAAAACCAGTCACTTCAGCCTTTATACATTACATTTTTGGCTAACTAACTATATTAGAAACATTTTGCACAGCCTATCCACCCAGTTTTTATTTTTAAACTGAACAATTACTTTAAGGCAAGGACCACAGTCTTCCCCGAAGAGGTTTGCACATTCCTGACTGTTAATACACATTCCTGACTGTTAATATGGCCATAGATGCAAAGATCCTATCGTATGGACAGGTTTGATTTTGACCCAGACTGATCCCGCCGGAGCCCATTGCGCATCGTAATCTTAGCATGTATGGTTTGCTTAACTTGGGAGAGTTGATCTAAAGAGACTAGATTAATATCTAAGTCACTGGAAAAATTCAACAAAGAAGTATCTTAGTCTATGCAGAACACCTCTAAAGCTGGCCATAGACGCAAAGATCTGATCGAGGATTCGTACGATCTTCGGACCGCGTGTGGAGAGTCCCGTCATTTTTTGTCCGGCGGAGATCGGTCGTTTAGTCAATCAGACAGGTTAAAAGATTTCTGTCGGCTGCCGATAATATCTCTGCATGTATTGCCGATCGTACGATTTTCAGAGGGAGACTGTCACTAGCTTTGGTAGGACATAGATATCGTACAATTGCTGACAGGGGCAGAACATCGGCTCATCTGTTCTTTTATACTTTATTTGATCGGAATGGTTAGTGGCGGGTCGGGAGATGGGGAAGTCCGATCATACGTTGATTCGTACAATCGGATCTTTGCGTCTGTGGCCAGCTTTAGGGTTGGGGCACACTGAGAGATCCGGGCAACTTTGGAAAACGTCAATTCTAGTAAGCGGAAGATAGGGGGAAGCAGTTTGGGGAAATTAGTCCCCCTAGAAGAAGAGGCTATTAGTCACCGGGTGACTAAAACTCCCCGAATCTTCCAGTGTGCCCCAACACTAAAGGTGACCATATACACACAGATAATATCGTACAAAACAAATTTTCGTACGATATTCGGTGCGTGTATGGTTGGAAAAGAGCCGACAGCAGAAGACTTGAATATCGGCTGGCTCGTCGATCGGGCTGGACAGAAAATTTTGATCGGTGCCTTTAAAGGAACCCAAACATCGGCCATTGTTATTGCTAAATTGTCAGATACAGGTAGAATACTATTGTTTCTACCTGTATATCTGACGATTCATCTCTACACGTGTGTATTGAAATGAACAATCTTTCTTGGAAAGATCTTTTCCAAGAAAGATCGTAATTGTTACGTCTATGGCCACCTTAAGACAGGTTGGTGGTATGCATGCTCTGTACTAACTTACATAAGATCTCCAGACCTCAAAGGAGCTTAGTTATTAAAAGGCTTGCCAGATAAGATAAAACAATGGGGGCTTGGAGAAGTGATTAGTGGAGCTTAGTTTGAAGGACAGTTAGAGTGAGGTTTGGGGTGAATGTCTATTTAGCATGAAGATCAAATAGAGCAAGATTTTAGGTGGGAACTTACTTACTGTGCTCTTTATTGTAACAATCAGGGCCGGATTTACCCTCCTTGCCCCCCTAGACCCAGCTACTGTGCCGCCCCCCCCCCCCCCCCCCCCCCCGCACGCATTTTCTGGATGTGAATCTTTTTCCAATCAGGACATTTATGCAAAAGTGGATCAGATGGATCAACTAGCAGTTAGGCTTGTTTGAGATATATCTATATATATTCTCTATATATAGACACCTTTTTATACATAGATGCAGAGAGAGATGTGTCCCTTGTTTTGATAAGTTTGTCAATTGTGCTACAGTGGGCAGCCGCAGCATCAGTTAAATATTTATTATAAAATAAAAAAGTCAAATCTTGGCAGCATCATAATCTTTGTAGTTCCTATTTCTCAGCAGACATTATCCCTTATAATACATGAGTGATACTCAGAGTTCCCTGTATAACTCAGCCTGCAGCCTTGTGCCTTTATATGGTCACAGAACAACCCCTCAGTGACTTCTAATATCCTTATCATTTACAGTAGGGGGTACATTATCCCTTATAATACATGAGTGATACTCCGAGTTCCCTGTATAACTTAGCCTGCAGCCTTGTGCCTTTATATGGTTACTGGACCCCTCAGTGACTTCTAATATCCTTATCATTTACAGTAGGGGGTACATTATCCCTTATAATACATGAGTGATACTCAGAGTTCCCTGTATAACTCAGCCTGCAGCCTTGTGCCTTTATATGGCCATAGAACCCCCTCAGTGACTTCTAATATCCTTATCATTTACAGTAGGGGGTAACATTATCCCTTATAATACAAGAACTGAAATGGTTTTCATTTTGTAGGAAGCAGGAAAGGGACATAAAAAAATCTGTAACAGGTTTAGAAGTTAGAACACTTGTGATTCTGCACCTCCAGCAAATCTGCAAGTTGACTATGACATATTTCTCTACATGGCCGATATACAGCAGATCTGCAGGGGAAATATTAAATGTACATACCAGGAACAGATCACCTTGCTGGGACACACGCAGCACAGCAGAGGCAGCAGCAGCACGAGCACAGAGAGGAGTGGGAGGGGGCGGAGCCACAGCGGGAGATAGGCTGGAGGAGCGGTCCTAAAGCCAGCCGGATCTATCAGGAGCAGCCGACTTACACAAGATGTTAGGGGGCGCCTTCTTGCCGCCCCTAACATCTTGCCGCCCTAGGCCCGGGCCTAGGGGGCCTTTCCCTAAATCCGGGCCTGGTAACAATGGCGCATATAGCAATGTTTTCATTCACATGTAACCTTATTCTGAGATAAACAGGCTTTTACTAAAGGTTCCACCTATACCTTGATGCATTAAAGTAAAGGGCTCAGACAAAAAGAGTCACACTGATTGGGTCAAATTCACTTCAGTGAGAAGAAAGTTATCTCACTTGAAAACTCATTGATAAAATTCAAGGAGAAAAAACTTCCAAATTCACTTCCAGTTTTTTCCCATAGACTTCCATAGAGTTTTCAGGTGATAAACCATGAGATGAGTTTTTCTGAATTAAACTGCATCTCAAATTGAATCTCGTCCATGACTTGTCACATGATAAACCTTTTTTTTCAACAAATTGAATCTGGCCCATTGTTTGGATAGCCAAAAAGTATGGGAGTCGAGCAGGCTTAATGTTGGAATACAAAATACATTTTTCATAGATTTTGCATAATTGTGGCCTTTCTGATACTCTTGTAGGAATGTACAAACCCCTGCTGTAATGCCAGCCTGTGCATGCTGAAGCCTGGAGCCGTATGTGCACATGGTCTTTGTTGTGAAGAATGCAAGGTAATTTTTTTTTATATAAAATGATGTTGAATACCCACCTCAATGGGTGGGTACTCAAAGCAAATATCTACCTCGGTGCTATGGGTTACGAGAGCCAACTTTGCTGTTTCAATAATATCTCCAGAGTCACAGGTGGTAGAAATATATACATTTAAAAGAGACAAGGGCTTTTACCAAGCCTGTATACGTGGGAATGCCTTCTCAATTAGCCTTGTCTTGGGTTATCACCCTTTGCTGATAGTCTGGATCCTATGTTACACTTTGTGAGCACTTCCATTTATGACCAGCATTATATCTCCTTGTATCTATCAAAGACGAAAAAAGGTCAAGGCTGAACTAGTGTACTGAGCAACAGCAGAAAGACCACACATTGGACAACCATGTTCTACACAGAATATTACAGAGGAATTTGTCTTCTTCTATTAGCAAGGTGGTTGCTTGCCATCATTATTCATATCCTTAATGAAGAAGATGGTTAAATGTCCATAGTGCTTCAATTTACATGTAATATGCTTTGGATTGCAGCTCAAGCCAGCCGGAACTCCATGCAGGGATGCAAGTAATTTTTGTGATCTGCCGGAGTTCTGCTCTGGAACCAGTGCTCACTGCCCAGCTAATGTTTATCTACATGATGGCCACCCATGCTTCAAGATAGATGGATACTGCTATAACGGCATGTGCCAAACCCACGAGCAACAGTGCATTACACTTTGGGGCCAAGGTAAGCATGCATCTCATCTGGGAATGTGTTTAGTTTGGGTTCAGCCAGGTTTCTTTGATGTCAACTGAAGTTGGGTATGACATCTCAGACTACAATGGTATTCATCCCTATACCCAGCATATTTGCTTTTACATGCAAAGTCCTTCCAACTGCATTTGTCCATATAAGAGACTGTTGAGCGGCATGAGTACATTTTAACTAGTTAAAGCAGAAACCCCTCTGGTTTCAAGCAGAAGTTAATGGACCTCCCAATAACTGGAAGAGAAAATGTCAAACAACCATGATGCATTCTCTACCTTCTCCAGGGTACTTCCAGAAAAATGGGCTTTATGCTAGTGTGATCCAGCTTGGAGGGACTGAGACGAGGGGGGGGGGGTGCTTGGTGTTCACAACGGTGCAGTGAAGCAAAACTGGAGTAAGGAGGCTTAATGATGTAATGAAAAGAGCATCATGTTCATAAAAACCTCTTGTAAATGCTATTTATTGTTTATACTTTGGCTTAATGTTGTTTGTTGAATATCCTGTGTATGCAGTTCCCACTGTTAAAATGGGGACGACGATTGAAGGGGGATACTAACTGCAGTATTAATATAGAATTTGCATTAGATTGTTCTGAACTAACCTGGCCACCCCCTACAAACAATCTCAAATATTGTCTTAAATCCATGAATACTGTATATACTGTAGTTTAATAACACAAGCTACAGGTATCCTGTCCTCCAGAGAAGTCATAGCTTAGGGATATTTCATTTGAATTATATTCAGCAGAACAACATGGTGTACTTAAAAGGGTATAATATAAGCGCCTTCATTCTGACACCTATGTGAGCTCGGCATTGCAGGTAGCAACACACATTTCAATGTCTGCATATAAAAATGACATATAAGATTAAGAAATTACAAGGGAAAGAACTCAGTGGAGCATACAAAGAAGCAAAAGTGCAATTCATACTCACACTATTAATTATCCCAGTTGGACTGACACATTGTAACATCAGGTTACAAATCAGTCTGCAAGAGAGCTTTCATGGCATGGGTTTCCCGAGGAGAAAGCTTCCGCAGGTAGCCCTGTTGACAAAACCTATTATCTGTTTGTTTGAGCCTCTTGAAAACTCCGTATGAGATCAAGTACTTTTTTTTTCACTTGCTGAAAGAATCCTTTAATCTGCAAGATTACAGATGAGCAGTCAAACACCATTTCTAGGAGAAGAAGGCAACTAAGTCCAAGAACATCTTAAGACAGTGCCAGTGTTAGGGCTAAAACACATGGACTTTGGATCAACAATTTACGATTAGTGCATGTGAATGTGTAGGGGTCCATACAGGGGGGCCACATGGTCCATTGCCTTTAAGGAAATGGTTGTAGGTTTATTACCCCCTCAAAGGTCAGGCTCCTCTTTGTTTATAACTTATAAAATACAAGAAAATATATATATCAGACATAGTTCAAGAACATCTAGGGCAGTAAACAAGTCTTCATCCCAAAGATCACCTTAAATGGCCTTCAAGCTGGGCTTTCAGGTGTATTTAGGAGAACTAGCATTCACTGACCTCAAATCTCTCCCTAATTCACCTGCAGTCCACCTTGCAACTGCTCCATGTCCCTCCAGGGGGCAGTCCCATAGTTTGGAAACCACTGACTCAGGCAACTAAGAATAGGCTTTGGAGCTGAGGCCTAAATTATATAGAGGTCATATACTAAGACCCTAGAGAAAAGTGTGCAAGGGTGTGCTCATGCAGAGAGCACTTCTGTCCAGGATATGGCTACACTCTGTGACTTGCTCCGTAAACAGCGTTGGACTGGGTGTCTGGGGCCCACCAGGGCTGCCATTTGGGGGCCCCCACCCCGGGCACCAGCTGAAGTGCTTCCATATTGCACTGCCCAGCCACTGCCCCCCATTGCACAGCACAGACCGCACTTGCAATTGAGAAGGGAGGAGGGCCAGCACCCACATATCCCATCGGGGGGAGTGTTTTTTTCATGATGCACCACCAGTCCAGTCCAACCCTGACCATAAAAATACAGCATGAGGTGCAGAATGCAATGTCAGTGGGTGCAAGTTAGGAGGCAGGCCCAATCAATACAAACCCAGGCATTACTGTATTTGGGGAGGCCGCAGGTCTCTGTACTCTGAAATGACGTGCAGAGACCTTACGCAATTCATTTAAGTTGGATGTAAATTACCCCTTTTATCTTGCCAGTGCCCAATATGATATGAACAATATGATATCAGTAAAAACGTTTATCTTGCAGGCAGGAAAGTTCCCATCCGTAGGGATTCATTTCACTTCTGCTTTCAATGATTTGTGTTTGTTAAATCCCTCTGAGCATTTCTTAGACTATCCCCAGCTAATTCAATACAGATGTCCTCCTAAGAAACAAAGTAGGATGAAGGAGGGTGAGAAAAGTACAAAAGAGCCATGTGTTTCAATCATGAGAAAATACAGGTATGGGACCAGTTATCCAGAATGCTTGGGAGCTGGGGTTTTCAGGATAACGGATCTTTCCGTAATGTGGATTTTCATACATTGTCTACTAGAAAATAATTTAAACATGAAATAAACCCTACAGGCTGGTTTTGCTTCCAATAAGAATTAATTATATCTTAGTTTGGATCAAGTACAATCTACTGTTTTATTATTACAGAGAGATTACAGAGAGAGAGGATTATTTGTATAAAATGGAGTCTATGGAAGATGGCATTCCGTAATTTGGAACTTTCTGGATAATGGGTTTCTGTATAACGGTTCCCATACCTGTACTAACTAGCACTCAACCAATAAGTGAAAGGTAAGTTCCATAATCCATTAGCCCTGTTCAAAGCCACAGGCTTTGTAGGTGCATAAAAAGATACTATTTGCCGTAGACCCGAGGAGTCAAAAACAGATGTTGACCTTGTCAAGATGGAACGACTCCTCGAAGGAGCAGGAACTTAAAGGAGTAAAATGTTTCCTGTGTATTTGGCCATCAACATAAGGAGATGTGTTTGTATCTACAAAGGGGGGGGTGTAAAAATCTGGTCCCGTTCAAGTTCTCTAACCTTCCACCACCTTTGAGATAATTAGCACCGTGTTTATATCTACCTCTAAGTTGGAGATACAGCTGCATTTTGTTTTATGTGGGATACATTATTAGCAAGCGCTACAGAAAAAGTGTCTGGATTCACATTAAAGGAGAACTCCGGCTTCCAAACCAAAATTTGAAAAAGAGGCCCGCATAACACAAAAATCCCTAATATACCCATCACCATTATCGGGGTTATGATCTCGTTATCAGGAACCTTGCTTAGGGATGGGTACACTCATGCACAGGGTAACCCTGCGAATTCTGGTGTTCACTGACGCTCTTTCTGCTGCGGAAAACACTAGGGAAAGTGCGTAATAAAACAAGTCCGTAAACGAGGTACCGGCAAGGATTTAGAAGAGGTCGAGACTCAGGCAAAGAGTTCAAGGCAGGCAGCAGGAATCGAAGTCAGAAGTCAAGCAGGAGTCAAAACCAGGAAAACAATCTCAGAATAAACGCTTTGGCTGGTAACTGGAACCTAGAGACTTGGCGCTTTAAGGAGGATTTGGCGCCAAATTTTGAATTTGGAACCTCTTTGTGACGTCATGACACTCGGTGTCAACCAGGAAGTGCGTGCCTGCGCACTGAGAAGCTTCGAGAGACGCGCCAGGAGGTAAGCAATCTCCGGTGCGTCTTACAATCGGTTTCTTCAAAAAGTATGTATAAATGCCATTTTCTATGCTGAAATCCAGCTGTTTAACAGTTCTTCTCTTTCTGCATCATTTGAAATCCTGGCAGGGAAGGAGGGACTAAACACTGATGTTACAAATTGTAATAACTTCTCCACATCTTACAGACAGCATGCAGGAACTACATAACCCACAATGTATTGCTCTGTGATGTTCTGTTCCTTATTGAAATCACGTGTGCAGGGAATTGTGGGGTTTGGAGGATACAGGCTGAGGACAGATGCTGATACAAAGTAACAGTAGTCAGATAGCTCAGCAAAGTAGTCAGAGAGATCAGAATGAGAGCAGGGGGCTAGGCTTAGGGAACTTTTCCAAACCATTAAAAATCATGAAAAGTCTGCATAGTTTTTAATTGATGAATATTGCAAAGTTGCTTGAAATTGTGTTTACTTTTCAAGCTTAAGTAATGTTTTCGTGGAGTTCCCCTTTAAAGGAGAACAGAACCCTTAAAATGAATATGGCAGGAAATGCTGTATTTTATATTCTGAACTTAATGTACCAGCCCAGAGGTTCAGCAGCCCTATAACAGCAATGATTCTGGCCTTCAAAATTGTCCACAGCAGTGCGCCATCATGGATCCTGTCAGTGACACCGCACATGCTCAGTGTGCTCAGTGTTATCAAGCTAAGCTTACGGGTGAGCAGAAATCTTAAGGTTACATTTGTCATAGAAAGTTCTGAGTTAAACACATCAAAAGATGGTAGAGTGTCATGCACTAGTTGAACTCTTCATGATGCTGCGATCAGCTCTATATTTAGGTCCTCGTCCACCCTAGGCACCTCAGTTTGCCCCATGTTCCAGAAGTGACATCACCCGCACGATGTATGACATCATTTCCAAATCTGATGCGCATAAAATGTGCTCCTACCCCCTCACACACACCCAAGCATAGCTGCTGGATTTCCTCAAAAGTTTCCTGCGGTGGGTGGGGAGATTTTTTATTTTTCAAAAAAATTATTTATTTTTATATAGGCACCTACAGGGGCCGCCCCTTTAAAGCTACTGCCCTAAGCCTCGGGTACTTATATAAATACAGCCCTGGTTGTGCTGTACACAGTGAATGCCATCCAGAGTAGAATGGAAGGGGCCACTGTGTAGGGACCACTGTCATCCCTACACAGATGAGGACTGCCTAGGGAGCACTAACCCCGCTAATTTTTATATTTGGGGCATGAAACCACCCTCACTCATTACCCCCATATGTAATAAAAGGCACTAAGTTTGCCCAGTAGCAGTAACTCATAGTAACCAATAAGATGTTTGCGTTTAAACAGGTGACCAGTAAATGCTACCTGCTGATTGGCTGCTATGGGTTACTGCTCCTGGGCAAACTTTGTGCCTTTTATTACATAACCTCCTAAGAGTGTACTATGACAGGGCAAAACTCACTAATCCTCATTTCTTTAAACTAAGGGACTTGGGACCCATAGCACTCCTACCTGCTATCCTTCACCTTTTTATCAACTAGGGAACAAGACACCAAATAATATCCCTGAGCCAATGGGAAAATACCTCCCTCCCACAGGGTATGGGTCACCTACGGGGGACTTCCAATAAGAGGAGATGAATGCTATTTCACATCCCTACAGAGCACAAAAGAATGAAAAGTAATGTAAAGCCTTGAATAAACGTATTACTCAGAGTGCTCTTCAGAAAATTCAGTTAGTGAGCAGAGACAAGTTATCTGATGTTTCTCTGGTCAGTTCTAAGCAAAGCGACATTGCATGACTTTCCTCTTCTCAGTAACTCAATTTTCTGCCGGCTGTGGATGTAAGCCTTGCCAAACAGCAGGCGGCGCTTCTGTTTAAAATTCATAACTGGCTGTTTAACAATCAATTGATATGACCTGTTATTGAAATGAAAACAAATCGTAGCCATAGAAGGACTTCCAGACATGACTTTTCTTATTAATGACTGTAGGTTGAGAGCAACAAAGTCAAGTCTGTTTACAAAGCGAACGCAGAAGCCTTCCCACTCCCTGATTAAAAGTAATCACTTGAAATCCTTCTGACCCCCAGGGCAAGGGTTAAACCATTATCCCCAAAGATCTGTCGATACAGAGCGTAGTCATTTGTTTGGGGGAAAACAGTCACATTTGTCTTTCCCATTTATTTGTCGTTTGGACTCTTTAAAGTGACCAACCAGAGCAGCAACCTTGACCTTTCCATATTTACCGGAGAAGAAAATAACATTTAATGGCTTTTTTTTTTTTTTTTGTAGCGCTTGAAACAAGATTTGTTATGGTTCCACTTTATGAACTCTGCAAAGCTCAGCAAAGGAATTCCAAATAAGGTTTATTAAAAATGATTTCCAAAGCAAAAAGAAAGAACATGATTAAATCTTATTTATTGCACAATCCAGAATTCGTTTTGGCGGCTCTTTATAAATCTGCATAGAACGCCTTCCGCCGCCGTACCGTCACATTTTAAAAGAACAAAATTAAGATCTTCGGATGTTTTTTTTTTAGCATTGATTTTATTGTCGGTTTACAGGCGATTCCCTAAAGAGAAGCAAAATGAGAAATAACTCGGAACACAAAATTCATTTAGCATTTTAGCTTTGCCCGAGAAACTCACTTTATTTTGATACCTCGGTAGTTTCATAATTATACCCAGTGTTTTGCTGCTTCCTATAAAACACACAACTTTTTTTTATGAGACCTTTTGGGAAGATAATTTTATGTAATTACTGATTAAAGTTTTACTCTCAGTCTATAATTTCACTTTATATATTATTTGTTTTTTCGTTCTTTTATGCTTGTCCAGAATTACGATTTCTCTTTTCAGCTGCTGCTCTGTGTTTATTTAATGGATTCTATTATTGTTGGGGAATTAGTTCACTCCCAAGCAGAACAGCAAACCATATTGGGTCCTAGTAAATTAAAGCTGGCTGTATATGTGCTGTACCAATATCATGGAACAAAGTGATATTTTGAGTGATTTGTTGTATTTATATGTTGGCCAGATGATCTTGGTCAGTCAAGTAGGTTTAGAATTTAATCTGCTGATACACCATGTTGTCCAGTGTACGCCCCCATGATCCAGAGGGGGCGGGGCTATGGAGATGATTATTATTATTAACATTTATTTATATAGCGCCAGCATATTTCGCAGCGCTGTAAAGTAGATGTGTTTATACAACTAAATCACATTAATTACATACACAGAACAGGAGTTACATACATCACAACCAATACCGGTACGAAAGGTGAGGAAGGCCCTGTGCAAAGGAGCTTTCAATCTAATGGGAAGGGAATAAGACACAAGGTGTGGGAGTGGGCAGGATCAGAATTAAGTGAGTGAGAGATGTGGTACTGTATGTGGTATTGCATTTGGTAGTTAAGCAGAGTGAGGGTAGGCTTCTCAAAAGAAGTGCGTTTTGAGAGACTTTCTGAATGCAGAAAGGTTGGGAGAAAGTCGGACAGACCATGGGAGAGAATTCCAGAGGAGGGGTGCAGCCCTTGCAAAGTCTTGAATGCGAGTGTGTGAGGAGGTAATGAGAGAAGAGTTGAGTAGCAGGTCAGTAGAGGAGCGGGAAGAGAAAAGGTTAGGGTGGGATGGAGGAGCTGAAATTATATTTACTAATAACTTGTACATGTTAAATTAATGCGTATTGGAAAGCTGCTTATTATAAGTGGCGTAACTATAGCGAAAGCAGAACCTGCAGTTGCAAGGGGGCCTGGAGAACAGGGGGGCCTGGACTGTGGGGTCTGTTTCCTCTATAGCTAATAAAAAAACCCTCCTCCCCAGCCATTCTCTATTATTGGCAAGGAAGGGGGAAGCAAGTCAGACTGGAGTGGGCGGGGTCTGGGCGGGATGTGGGTGGAGGAATGACAGGCGCAGGGAGGAGGCGTGGTGGGAAGTGGGTGGGAGGATGGGGATCGGAGTGTGCCAGGCCTCTCTGAAGATTTGTTTTGCAGGGTGCACTCTAGTTACGCCACTGCTCATAACATACCTCCCAACATTGTGGAAATAAAAAGAGGGACAAAAAGTTGCTGTGCGTAACCCGATGAAATTGCTTGTGACCACGCCCATTTTTGTGGCCACACCCCCTAATTACCATGTTCACTTTACAAAATTTGCCAGGTTATGAAAGTTTGAACATATTTCTGTAGTTTTTTTTCCAGTTATTACAGTTTTGCTAATGAAGGTGAATTGCCCTTTAAGCTGTGAGTTTAACTTCTCTTGAGGGACCTGTTATCTTATTGTTACAATTACTTATTTGCTTATCTCAAAATTGTTAGTATCTCAAAATTGTAAGTATCTTATATGAACCTCGAGGCTGTTCTGGGCTCTCTGCCAAAAGCCAATTAAGTTAGAAACTTTGTTTCTTTTTCTGGCTGTTCAGTGTAGAGAAAAACTGGACTTTCCAGTACAAACGAGGGACTGCGGGTTGAGCTGTCAAAAGAGGGACTGTCCCCTCTAAAAATGGGACAGTTGGGAGGTATGCTCATAATTATATTTTACTATGTAAGAAAAAAATCAGTTTTTTGTGGATTTCCCCTTTAAGACAGCTAGACTCTGGGCATAACAGGACTGCTGCTGTTGATACCAGGGAAGGAGACGCAGTCACATATTCAAGTGAAGAACTGTTTAATTTCATGACATTTTCTTTGTTCCTGTAATCTAATTGTAAATAAGGATACCTTTTCCCGAATTACAGTTTTACGCCCATATGTAATAAAAGGCATTGTTTGCCCAGGAGCAGTAACCCATAGCAACCAATACGATCTTCAAAAGGCGACTAGTAAATTCTACCACCTGATTAGTTGCTATTGGTTTCTGCTCCTGGACAAACTTAGTGCCTTTAATTACATAAACATTTATAGGTGGCCAGAGTCAAGTTTTCTAATGTTTGATGTCAGGTTATTCCTCTTACAAACTGAGAATATGGATTGAATCTTGTAATCTTGGATTGAATCCATTTGGGCAGCCCCAGCGGTTGCTGAGCAAGCCTAGCAGGGAGCATCTTCCGTGTGTTTCTTGTTAAAAAGTTTTGATATTGTTAATGTCAATTTATTAGTTGTAGGAAAACAGAAAAAAGTCCTGTAGTGAACGTTGCTAAAGAGCAACATTTAGGGGGTTCTCTATCAAAGGTCAAGTTGAGTTTTTCAAACGTAGTTTCAGCTAAAAAACAAAAAAACAGCAGTTGCTAAAAACCAATATAGGCACTACCTAAGTAAATAGGATTATAATAGAACAAAACATTAGTAGAAGGGGAGGATGTACCCACAGTTCACCAGGTGCATATCCATAGAAAAACAACAAAAGTTGTGGTTTCCTCGAAAAATCAGTCAAGGGTATTTAAAAATATACAAAAAAGTTTATTAGGACATAGTAAAACAACGGCCTAACGCGTTTGTGCCTATTAGGGCACTAACGTGTTAGGCTGTTGTTTTACTATGTCCTAATAAACTTTTTTGTATCTTTTTTACTACCCTTGACTGATTTTTGGAGGGACTCACAACTTTTGTTGTTTTTCTATAGTAAAAACTAAAAATTTTCGGGATAAAAAATGCGTACTTTTCGCGTATTATGCCCGCATAAAGCTTGAATCTGAAAATACTCCAGAAGTCAATGGCAGGGGTCCCTTGAACCATTTGAAGATGTTTCTAGCCTGCATGAATTTTTGGGAGGTATTTTGGTGGTTTGTATTTAAAAACTCGATCGATTTCAGTGATTCAATATTTATTCTAGGGATGCACTGAATCCACTATTCTGGATTCAGCTGAACCCCTGAATCCTTCGCAAAAGATTTGCAAATTAGGGGTCGGAAGGGGAAAACATTTTTTACTTCCTTGTTTTGTGACAAAATATCACGCGATTTCCCTCCCCGTCCCTAAGTTGCATATGCAAATTAGGGTTCGGATTTGGTTCGGCCGGGCAGAAGGATTCGCCCAAATCCGAATCCTACTGAAAAAGGCTGAATCCTTGCTGAATCCCGAACCGAATCCTGGATTCGGTGCATCCCTAATTTATTTTGACGCTAACTCAATCAATTCGAGTATTCCAGTTTTTCCCCCTGTTTGCATTCATTCAAGTTTTGTACATTTGGGTTTTTTCATAAATAAGATGAGAAAGAGATAACCATAATGGAAAATAGATAAGGTATCCCCTTGTACAGACTATCATTACAGTTACAGTAGGTGCTCACGCCTGCTCTGATTTGGTTGGTCTTTCCCGTTCAGCCATTATTTCGCCATTGATCTTGGACCATTAGGCAACACCCCTCTTGTAAAGGGATTTACTAAACCAGAAGATCGGAAAGGCTGCAATTAGGAACCAGAGAACGGATGAGTTTGCGCAAGGCACAATCTGCACTTCTAGTCAGTAAAAGTATAACTAAAAACAACATAATTAAACATTTCAATGGTAACATTTCCATTAGACAAATGCAAAGGGAAAATCGGAAATTGTCCATTTAGGCCGGTCTTTTCCCAGCACATTTATACATTTTGCTTCCTTGTATTTCTACCTACAGATACTTTTCTCTGCTGTTAACTAGACTTGCCCACAGGCTCCCTATTATGCTCCGCAGCGAGTTAGGGCCCATTAGGGAAATAAGTGGAATGACAGGCAATCTACAGGCTTTTAGTGGCGACCAATCACTTTCCACGTATTGGGAATTTCCTCTCTGCACAGTGAGAAACGCAGACAAAGCTTAAAGTAAATGTTAGGCTGATGGAGTCATCAACTGACACAGCCGTGAATTGTAAAAGAAAAGAGTGGTAAAGATCTTTTACATGAGTACAGGTATGGGGTCCGTTATCTGGAAATCCATTATCCAGGAAGCTCTGAATTACGGAAAGGCTCCCACAGAATCCAAATTTTTAAAAAATTATTTCCTTTTTCTCTGTAATAATAAAACAGTAGCTTATACTTGATCCCAACTAAAATAGAATTGATCCGTATTGGAAGCAAAACCAGCCTATTGGGTTTATTTAATAATATATTTATATGATTTTCTAGTAGACTTAAGGTATGAAGATCCAAATTATGGAAAGATCCCTTGGCCGTAAAACCCCAGGTCCTGAGCATTCTGGATAACGGGTCCCATACCTTTATTAGCCTGGCAGTTACTAGATATTTTTCTTTTGCCATTTTTTTACTGAACTAGAGAGAAGGGGCCCCTGGCAGTGCAGGAAGACTGGGCCCCAACTCAGATTGGAGGGAAAATACAATAATGATGGATATCTAATCTGTAGTTGTTAAACTACAAATCCCTTGCAATGCTCGGGCCCCAAGGTGGGTGCTTGGTGCAAATGAACTAACCCAATGGTCATGCCTTACCTTTTAGGAGCCAAACCTGCCCCAGGGATCTGCTTTGAGAGAGTCAACTCAGCGGGGGATCCCTATGGAAACTGTGGGAAGGATTCCACCGGATCTTTCAGCAAGTGTGAGAACAGGTAAAAAAAACCCTGTAAAAAAGAGGTTTAAAGACCTGGAAGACAGGATTCTGCTGCCAGTGGTACTGGGGTCTTATTTTGTTCCATTTTCTTTTTCAAGAGATGCCAAATGTGGGAAAATTCAGTGTCAAGGAGGAGCAAACCGCCCTGTAATTGGCACGAATGCCGTTTCCATCGAAACCAATATTCCGCTGCAAGAAGGCCGTCGCATCCTCTGCCGTGGGACGCATGTTTATCTGGGGGATGACTTGCCGGACCCGGGGCTTGTCCTGGCTGGCACCAAATGTGAAGAAGGAAAAGTAAGTGTTAGTACAGGAAGAGGATCAGTTATCCAGAAACCCGATATCCAGAAAGCTCCGCATTATGGAAAGACCATCTCCCATAGACTCTATTTTATCCAAATAATCCAAATTTTAACAAATTATTTATTTTTTCTATGTAGTAATATAACAGTACCTTGTGTATGATTCAAACTAAGAGATAATTAATCCATATTGGAAGCAAAACCAGGGTTTATTAAATATTAACACGATTTTCTAGTAGACTTAAGGTATGAAGATCCAAATTACAGAAAGATCCTTCATCCGGAAAGCCCCAGCTCCCGAGCATTCTGGATAACAGGTCCCATACCTGTAATGTGTTGCCTCTATGAAAATAAAGGTCAATCTTAAAGACCCAGTCATACAGTGTTCATCTACCCCTGGGTCTGTTTCTGTGATTCAGGCCAAGCAGCTCAGAATGTACCAATATTTCCCAATGGCGCAGAAACCAGCGTTGCTTGCTGAAAGCCATAGCAACCAATCAGCTATTAGCTTTCATCAGTCCGTGGCACGTTAAACTATTAAAGCAATCGTCTGATTTGTTATTGTGTCGCTTTTGCCACTGAGCCCCAAGTCTAATACCTTCATCTTGACCTTTATCTGCTGCTTAAAACTTCATGGGGCTTATTTACAAACACACGTAGGTGCTAAACTGCACAAGTACACAGCACCCGATCAAATCTGTGCATTACTTTTTTGGATTTGTTGCAAAATTTTTAAAACTTTTTGTTGATTGCATGGTATTGGCAACTGCAATGTAAAACCCACATTAGTAAATTACCCCCCCCCCTCCATATGTACACGGGACAAGTAAATATTGTTACACCTCATTCCATATTTTGGCAGTAATGTTGGAGCTTGATAATATCCTGTAACACTCTGCAAGACTGTAGGGCAACTGGGGGTTCAGAGGTTGGACTACAACACAATGACACTAATCCCTTTTAGTCAATGTGTCACTCAAAGCTTTGGGCCAAAACCATTTACATAAACCAAGTAAATCTTGTGTGTTAATTCCATGCAATGACAGATTCATCGATTGGCCCCTATAGGAAATACACACTTAAAGGAGTTGTTCACCTTTAAATTGCACTGATATGAATGAGAGACTGTAATATGAATAGGAGAGGGTCTGAATAGAAGGATCCGTATTAAAAAGTAGCAATAACAACTAGAGAGGTACATTTCCTGAAGAAAATGTGAGTGGTGCTTGCCGTGGCAAAACTCAGGCCCAAATCTGATTGGCTGTTGTTGCCCCGCCCCTTTTTTTCCTAATTGTGAACCACAGTCACTCAGTGACTAACATACCAAAGTTTGGGAATGCTGTCATTTAATGTGTAAAAATGGCAGCATTTCTATTTTTTTCTATTGAAAATCAATGAATGAAATTTGATTGGTTGTTGGTGGCTCCGCCCACTTTTTCTAAACTTGAATTGGAAACCCCCAGCGACCACATTTGTGATATTCAAGGTCCCTGACATCAATACTGAGAGAATGGCAGCCTTCTTAATTTTTCCCATTAAAACCAATCAAAGAAATCTGATTGGTTGGTTTTGGCTGCACCCACTTTTCTTAATTTTAATCCCAGTCCCCCAGTGACCAACTGTGCCAAGTTTGAGGAGGCTGCCATTAACCGTCTAAGAGCGGCAGCAGTTTAAAATTTTCCTATTTAATTGAATGGCTGAAATTTGATTGGCTGTTGTAGACTCCGCCCACTTTTTGTAAATTTTGGCTGCAGTCACCCAGTGACCCACGGTGCCAAGTTTGGGATCTCTGGCTTTATTACTGTGAGAATTACAGCTGTTTACATTTTCTCATTGAAGTCAATAGGGAAAATCTGATTGGTTGTTTGCGGCTCCGCTCACTTTTTTGGGTCCCCAAAATAGGACAGAAAAGTCACAACACCCCATTCCCGAATAAGCTGAACGGTTTGACACCTCATTCATGGGTCTGCGACAAACTAATTATTCGATAAATTCCCCATTATAAGTCAATGGGGCAAATTTGGGGACCTCTCCTGCCCCGGGGGTAAAACTTATACCCTCGTGTGGGGTATCATCTGACACAGGTCGCAAACCTCTTCAAATGTGGTAAATTTAACGTTTCTACAAGATTCCCTCTCTGCGCTAGAATCCGTCAAAAGTTGGCCTCAATGTTAATCTATGGGACTTTTCGGGGTGGTTAATTGCCCCCCCAAGGGGCAATTAACCACCCACCCCTTAGAAAAGTCATACCACCCCATTCCCGATTAAGCCGCACGATTTGACACCTCATTCATGGGTCTAGGACAAACGGTGCGGGACTAGTTACGCGCCAAACTTTCATACGGAAGAAGAATAAAAATAAGTTTGCAAGATAACAGTAGTGATGCTTTGCTTCGCAAGCACCACTAATAAATTTGTAGCCTTATAGAGCATTTGGTTTTTAATGGGGTCAGTGACCCCCATTTCCAAGCTGGAAAGAGTCAGAAGAAAAAGAAAATAATTACAAAACTACAAAAAAATAAATAATGAAGGCCAATTGAAAAGTTGCTTAGATGTGGCCATTCTTTAACATACTAAAAGTTAAGATGAAGATGAACAACCCCTTTAGGGTAAGTCCACACTGGGCGTTTTGGGGAGATTTGGTCGCCTTTGCGGTGACCAATCTCCCCAAACGCCTTCCCTGACTCTGCGCCGGCTTAATTGAAAAAACGCCGGCGCTAATCACACACAGCGGTTCATTTTCCGAAGTTGCCCGAATTGCCTCACGAGGAAACCTCGGGCGACTTCGGAAAACGAATCGCAGCGTGTGATTAGTGCCGGTGTTTTTTCATTTTAGCCGGTGCAGAGTCAGGGAAGGCGTTTGGGGAGATTGGTCACCGCAAAGACGAGGCGATTAGTCGCCAGGCGACCAAATCTACCCAAAACGCCCAGTGTGGCCTGACCCTTAAACTGGGTATAAACAAATTCTGTGAGGTCGACAAACAAGCAGATCTTTTCTTGATTTGATCACCAACACTCTGAGCTAAATCAGGATAATTCAATTGTTTTCCACTGGGTCAACGATAAGATCATAATGGGGACCTGTTAGAAGAGGAACACATCAATGAGCTGATTCAGTCCTCACCTGATAGGATTTTCTAACATTCCAGACAGATGTCCTTTTAGTATTGGGTGTGGGCTGATTTAGCAAATGTTTGATTGATTCCTTCCTGGACTGAGACAACCTTTGCCAATGTTACTTCTTAATCTCCATAGATCATATCATATTCACCATAGATCAGATCATATTCCTGTCCTGCGTGTACCTAAGAAGTTCTGAGCTACGAAATATTTCCAGTCGTAATTGCCATGATGGAATTTAATAACAGTAATGTTGTATTATAAGCGACAAGGAGTGGGTGGAACAGGTGCAATACAGTACATTCTGCCATGATCCATATCTCTGTTTTGTTCCTTCACATCCAATCAGTCAATTACAGATGATATAGTAACTTCACCATGTTCACCACTTAAATATGTAAATACCGAGCAGATTTCAAAGATTATACTGTATGATGTTCAAGGTTGTACATTAAGGGAATAAACAGCAGAAAAGGCTTCTTTTTTAGGGAAGGTACAGTATAACAAAGTCTCCAGTACATGGACACAAGTCCCACAGGTTTGTGGGTGGAACACATAGGCCCAGGCTAGGGCAACATATCATAGTAGATCCAACTCTTAAATTAATGAATACGGTTACAATGTGCATTGAGTTTTCTTTTATTTAAACTGCTATAACTACAGATATTGAATTCGGTACATGGAAACTGTTGTCCGCATTTCCAAACTTTGGTGGTGTGGACAACTATCTTCTTGTATTTCATTCAGATGACAGTGGGTTACCCAAGGCTAGGTTTATACCTAGGGCACCCCTATGACAGGACCATTCATAGCCCCTTTTCCCCCCTTTATATACATATGCACAGATGCTCAAGTCACATCTCATCAGTTCAGGAGCACAGGGATTGTCACATGGGAGAGCAAGCATATCTCCTGCATGTCCCCAGTGCTTCCAAACCCACTGAGATGAGGCTGGGTGGCATCATGCCCCAAAATCTTCCACAACAAAAAGAGATAGTGCATCCAACCTATATAGAAACTACTAAAGTCAATGCAATTTCAAAAAGTAGCATATGAGTGAGGAGGACATACTCACAGTTCACCCCAGTCCAAGGGTGCATGTACATAGGAACAAAACCAAGAGTGTGAGTTCCTCCAAAAAGTGTTCCGGCAGCAAGTAAAAAAGATACAAAAGTTTATTAAGACATATTAGGACATAGCCTAATATGTGTTAATAAACTTTTGTATCTTTTTACTTGCTGCCAGATCACTTTTTGGAGGAACTCATACTCTTGGTTTTGTTCCTAAAATTCTTCCACCTTAGGCCCAGGTCATTGTGGTCTTTCCACAACTCCAGGCCTGGGGTTAACAAGTTGAGTAAGGCATAGTAATAGTAAAGTTCTCGCCAGGGTAGTAGTTGTAGTGAGACTGTGAGAGGTTAGGGGAAGAGTAGTCCATGCTCCATTGGGCAGACAGGAAGGAAAGCCAATAAAAAGAGTCATTCCCAAGGAATGTGAAAGGGAAGTTAGAACAAACAATTAACTGTTCACCATGTGTTAAATAAATGTAAGCTTGAGTTTACATTTGGGTGCACTTCCATTTGAGCATTGTTCATTTGCTTGCAGAATTATTTCCATCTTATTTGTATCTCCTCCTGCTAACACTAAGCCTGGAGTATCCCAATAACAACCACTTTTGCATGGCCTTTTGATGATTAAAGGCCATGCCCTCTATGCTTGTAGGCCATGCTTCCTACTGGTTACTTGTAATGGGGTTATAACACCACATGGGGGTTGTGGGAAGTGATGAGGAAGGTTGTGGCCAGCCAGTCTGAGAATAATGGCAGCCAAGACAAAACTAAAACTGCAAGCTGAGCCAGATCCCCCAAAGGCAATTGTGGTAAGTAGGAAGAGGAGCCTAGGCTTGTAATCATCTACCTTATTAAAGGAACAGTTCAGTGTAAAACTAAAAACTGGATACATTCTGAAGATGCCTGTGGCATTCGCGTCTAATGCATTCGCATGGGCCAAATGGTGCACTTGTAAGCGATTCATCCAAAGAGCACATCCGCTACAGCTATTCCGTAGTGAATATCTGCCCCTCTAAATAGATATGTCTCCAACTCTGCAACCATTTCTAAAACAGCATACATTTAAAAAAAAACTAAAAAAAAAAACCATGTCTGTAATGGTACCCAGCTGAACAAAATACCGCCGATATGCACTTTTATCAAGCCATTAGAATGCCTACTCGCATATCAGTGAATGCTTGAAATTAGAATTTGAAAGTTTGGAGTTCCATAATCCCTACTGATGCTATAGGGGTCTACAGTCAGGGGATAGTGGCCACTCTGCTCTTGTCACTGAGACAGCCTTTATACTGAGAGCAAATGCCCTCTCCAAACCTATGCCCCCCTCTCCCATAACGAGTGCATTAGGAATTCAGAAAAGACTTTTAAATATTCCACTAGGCTGCTCCCTAGATTTGCAATTTCAGATACGCCACTTTTATTTGAAGTGCTTTCAGAATGCCGTGTGCCTACGTACTGTGAATATTCAAATGACAAACATTGCTGTAATCAGGCCGTAGTCCCGCTGTATGAATACCGGAGCAGCTTCCTTCTAATTTCACTTCTCTGTTCTAGCTCAAGGGAATATCATCTCTAATGAGGAATTCCTGTTGACTAGAGCATCAGTTTCTCTTTGCCTCTTGCTAATTATTGTGACTGCTCCCCCCATCATCTTTAGCATTGAACTCTGACTGAACACCCCAGATTATAGTCTGTTTTACCCTCATTAGTACTGGATTGTTAAAATAAGACCCATTTTATAGTTTTTATTACATATAGTCAGCTCATGGGCATATAAATCTATGCTCCGTGCTTATTCATTTCAAGCACATATATTTATATATATATATTTCAGATGTATTAAACCTGCCCCCCCCCCGACCCCCAGTTTTTGTTCATCTACGACTATTTGAATAAGCAGAGGTTGCTGAGGGTTGGAGTCAAACAACAGATGGAGAACTACTGTATCTTTACTCTGTATATCTGCCGACAAAGAACTGGCCTGTTGAGTGCAGCAAGTACAAGAATTGCACAGTCCCATCTGCTGACTAATGATTGGATTAAAGTTGTGCTGCGTTTACTTTTTTAATTACATCTATAATGTTTCTGGCTTTGGGTGCAGTCAGACTGGGTTTCAGGGTCACACCCAAAAACCTTATCCCATACGCCTACTCTCCACAGTATATTTCCTCCCTTCCTCCAAAGGGGTCATTTACAAAGCATAATGCAATGTGCAAAGTGCAGCCTTTTATTGCATTTTGCACACTATGTTTCTGCTGTTGCAGAATGGCCGTGTCAATCTTAGGGAACTTTCCTGGTTTTTTTTTTTAAAAACGGGCTGCCTGGATCAAAACGAGACAGGCGGCGACCCTACCTGTGCCCTAACTTGTGCATCATTCAGATGTCTCATAACTTGCACATATCTGTCCCCTAACTATCATTCCGATGTACAATTTAGGGAGTAGCAGGAGGCACAAAACAGGGTCCTGTTATAGGGCAGGTGGTAAGGACAGGGCTCATCTGTGCCAGTGGTGTGCCTTGATCTGGCCAGGGCCCCCAAAAAATATCTTCGGGGATGGGGGCTGGTGTGTACTCTTTTGTCTATCTTCTTTGCCTTCCCCTTCCACCTATTTTCCCTCCCCTTCCGCTAGGGTTGCCATCCAGCCGGTATTTTACCGGCCTAGCCGGTAAAATACCTGCCAAGGCCGGGGCCAGTATTACAAATTTAGCGGCAATGTAGCTGCCGGTAAATTTGTAATACGATCAAAAGAAGCCCTCGGCCTGCCCCCAATCCCCTGCAACTTACCTTTTCTTTTGCCTCTTCTAGCGTCCACGGGTGTCCGTTGTGTGGCCCCGCCCCTTTTGATGTCATGTCCCGCCATTTTGACGTCAAGCCCCACCCATTTGAGGCCCACCCCCCAGCAGCCGGTAAAATTTTTTATAAAAGGTGGCAACCCTACCTTCCGCCCACCGAGACGTCTTCTTGCCGCCTGCCACAAGTGTGTGAGCACTAGTGATGTGCGGGCCGGCCTGACACCCGTGGGACCAGCGGGTCATTTGGGTTTGGGCTGACTTACACATACCATTGTCAAGTCGCGGGTGGGTTAGGGTTGAGCTCTTCCTTCCGCTTTCCCCACCACAACCTTCCTGTGCTGGATTCTGTCTCCAGCGCGTTTCTTTTATAGACTCACGCCTGCTTGGCCCCGCCCTGACTTACACATACCAGGAGTAGGGTTGCCACATTTTTTAAAAAAAAATTACAGGGCAGTGGTGGGGGCGGTAACTAAATGGGCGGGCCGTGATGTAAAAAGGGGCGGAGACACACGTTGTGTAGCAAAAGGGGACGGGGCCACAGCGCAAGAGGAGCAGAAGATGAAAAAAAAGGTACATTTCCACCGGAGGGCCAAGGGCTTTTGTTAAGGGTCTTACAAATTACCGGCAGCTACATTGCCGGTAAATTTGTAATACCGTCCCTGGCAGGTGTTTTACCCGCTAGGCCAGTAAAATACCGGCCGGGTGGCAACCCTAACCAGGAGTGACATCATGGCGGGGCAGGCATGGATCTATAAAGTCGGAGGTGCGCCGGGTTAGGGTCTGGTGTAAGTGGAGGAGCAGCAGGTTAAGTTTGGGTGCGGGTCGAGTTCTTCTCAACCCGCAAATGACTAGGGAGTATATGGTGAAGTTTAAACTTCAGAAAGGGCTGGTTAGGGAAACCTATTATACAGCAGACTGTGATCCAGGCCCCGTTGTCCCCCAGGCCCCCCTGCAATTGTGGGGGTCTACTGTACTATTGTTACAGCACTAGTCTGCAACTCCTGATGCTTCACACTGCTCCTCTTGCTCGTGTGCCCCCTATTGCTTTACCCATACTTGCACCCGTACTATTATGTATTCTATTTCTACCTGCTTTATTATCATACAGAAAATGTGAATAATCAAAATGAAGGCACCTAATATCAATTAGTTGGGGGGAAGATCAGGGCATACAGTCACCTTGGCCCACCTGGACTTTTCCTGATATTCCAGTGAGCCAGTCCGACACTTGCTTTGGTATCCGGGCAACATTTCCTTTTGTTTCCCCCTATACAACCACATTGAACCAGACAGATTTCTGCTCATTCCACTTAATATTTATTAATAGTATTATTATCATCATAACATTATTAATTTTTGCTTTTCTCTCACTAATCCTCTTACTGTAAATGGTATGAAACTATATTGTTGTATTCAAAATACATTAATCTTGTGTGGGAGCTGCTGTCATTAAATCTTTGTGCTAATTACATCTTTAGCCCATCTCCCTTATCAGCGCTACTGAGCTCTCTCTCTCTCTCTCTCTCTCTCTCTCTCTCTGATCTCTGTGTTAGATTTCATTACAAATTATTATTCATATATCAACTCCTTTCATTGTTTCCAAAATGTGTGTGAAAGCTCATTTTTCCAGGCAGTTGTTAATTACTAAGTTCAAAGAACATCATTACATTTTTCAAGTGTATATTTATGCGGTCTATCAGAAATTAATTTAACTAACCGTAAAAATGACAAATTACATTAATGCATTTGGCAAAATGAAATTGCTTCTTATTTACCAGTTAAATTAAATTTCTGTATAACTTTCCCGGCCTGTGTCAGGTATAACAGAAACTGAAATTTTAATTATGACGGGTGATGGAAACGACGGGTGCCTTCATTCAGCAGTTTAGGGTATATGGAGAGGCAGAGACAATGGTTCTACAGGTTCTACAGGTATGGGATCTATTATCTGGAAACCCGTTATCCTTGTGAAAAGGCCATTTACCATAGACTCCATTTTATCCAAATGATCCAAATTTTTAGAAATGATTTCTTTTTTCGCTGTAATAATAAAACAGTAGCTTGTACTTGATCCCAACTAAGATATAATTAATCCTTATTGGAAGCAGAACCAGCCTATTGGGTTTATTTAATGGTTACATGAATTTCTCGTAAACTTATGGTATGAAGATCCGCATTACAGAAATATCCATTATCCAGAAAACCTCAGATGCCGAGCATTCTGGATAACAGGTCCCATGTCTGTACTTGCATTATGAAATCCGTCACTGATGGGGACAAGTGTAGAAGTGCTGAATTGATTTCTAGGAAGCACTGCAATACCTGGAGGATCATCTGATGATGTTGGACGCCCAGTGATTTTTTATGAGCATAGGGAACACAAGTGCAGTAGACCATAGCAAAAATTCAGATGTTGCATTTATTTTCTAATCGGTTGCAGACTGTTTAACAATAACTGCTGATTGGTTTCTATGGGCAATGGCACTTGAACCCAGGCCTGGACTGGCAATCTGTGGGTTCTGGCAAATGCCAGAGGGGCTGCTATAAGGTGCCATAGAAAGTCAGTATTTAGTGGGCTGGTGGGAGCTGTTTGGACCTCTATGTGGGCTGATTGGGCCTCTGTGTACCTGAAATGTCAGGGCCTATTTTAATTCTCAGTCCGGACCTGCTTGAACCTATGTTTTGTTAAAGGACAACGAAAGGCTTAATCACTAGGGACTGCCACAAAAATGCCGACGAATTATAATTCCATGCCTCAGATCCTGGAGTACCATTCTGTGCGTAGCAAGCTTCCATCTTCTCGCTTGAGCCAGTAATCTGGAGCTTTGGCTGCCTGCAGGGGCTGTAGAGTGTTTTAAGCCTTTGCTTGTCCTTTAAATGAGCCCATTTATTAGAAACCCTGGGTTTCATAGGGCATAGCCAAAGAATTCATGCATAAAACCATAGGCATTGCCTATGACTATGACGATGTATGCACGAAATGCGTCAGGTTTAATTCACATGTTAAAGGGTGCTGGAACCCTTTAATAAAATAATGGACAGCATTTACTGATTAGGGTCCTGTTTGTGCCAGCTATTTTATGTGTGAATTGTCCTCAAGCTGAAGGTCTTGGGCTTGGGCACCAGGCAAATGACAGAGGCAAATGACAGAGGGGCTGCTGTAAGGAAGTTGCCCAAATTTGCCTCACGAGGAAACAAAGGGCGACTTCAGAAAACAAAGTGCTCCGAGTGCCATCCCGTCGGCAATTTAGATTCTAGCCGGCGGGAGGCAATTTATCGACAGGCAACTAAATCTCCCCCCGAATATTCGCGTCTGCCCTTACCCTAAACGGTAATTCACCTTCATTAGCAAAACTGTAATAACACATAAAACCCGACCCTAAAACCCCCAGAAATGTGTTCAAACTTTCCATAGCCTGCCCAATTTTGTAAAATGGATGTGGTAGTTAGGGGGTGTGGCTAGAACATGGGTGTGGTCAAAAATCCCGCCGTTCTCCGCTCGGCAAACCTTTTTGTGTCTCTTTCTATTTTCCAAACGTTGGGAGGTATGTATAATACGTATTTATATTATGTACCTCTCAATTTCTGCTTTCAGATATGCCTGAACCGGAAGTGTCAAAACATCACTATATTTGGCGTCCACGACTGTGCGATGAAATGCCACGGGCACGGAGTGAGTACACTATTGCTATTCTTTACTGGTGCCGCCTGAAGGTTTGTGCAAAGTTTAACATGCAGAAAATAAAACCTCATAATAAAAAGTACAAAATTGTTCATTTAATCACAAACCGCAGCGTGGCATTCGTTTATCGAATTCCACCAGCTATTATGAGGGAATGATTATCTGCAGCGCAGTATTGAGATGATAATAAGCTAATGAGACAATGGGAGAAGTCGGGCTATTAATACACGATCATACACAGAGCCACATTAATAACAAAACAGAGCAAAAACCTGCGCCTGGAAATAGTTCTGCTTAATTTCTCTCGCTTATCTCGGAACTCCCCTAAGACAGTCTAAGCAGCATTGTACTATGTGCCCCAGAGAACATCAGCGCCAGTCCTCTTATAATGGATTGGAACTTTGTGTTGCAGGGTATTAGACATGCAGTGCACTCGTTCTGCTCTCCATTCAGTCTGCAGGTGCCACACACAATACAATCAACACAGAGGATAATGCAGATTCTACATACATAATACTAATGAATTTACTAACGCCTTTAGGGAAAATTTACAGCCACATTGCAGTGCAAATTGGCATGGTTTTATGCTCATGTTCTTCAACAGAAATTTGGGTGCCCTCTGAGATGCATCTGCCATATTTGCCCTTTCTGTAACTTGGGTGCATGCTGCAGCTAATGGAGGTCATAAACGGGCAAATTAAAGCTGCTGATATTGGTCCTTTAGCTCGTTGATGCGTCCTACAACCCGTCGGCACCCATTGCCATCGTTATAATCTGAATGTTTGGCCCTAGGGCCGAACAATTGGATTAACCCTATGTAGCCCTGCCGCTGGTGGGCATATCGGGAAAGATCCGCTCCCCAAACGAGAGGATTTTATAGTGTATGGCCACCTTAACATTTTGCAGAGTTGGGACTGCATCACTTTCGGCACATGGTTTTAAAGTTCTCCTATAAATTAACTTTTAGTATGAGGGATATTCTGAGACAATTTGCAATTGGTTTTCATTTTTTATTATTTGTGTTTTTTGAGTTATTTAGCTGTTTATTCAGCAGCTCTCTAGTTTGCAGTTTCAGCAATCTGGCTGTTAGGGTCCATATGACCCTAGCAACCAGGCATTGATTTGAATAAGAGACTGGAATATGAATAGGAGAGGGTTTGAATAGAAATATGAGTAATAAAAAGTAGCAATAACAATACATTTGTAGCCTTACAGAGCATTTGTTATTTAGATGGGGTCAGTGACCCCTATTTGAAAGCTGGAAAGCATCAGAATAAGAAGGCAAATAATATTATAAAAAAAAAAAAAAAGAAACAATGACGACCAACTAAAAAGGTGCTTAGAATTAGACATTCTGTAACATATAAAAGTTAGCTTAAATGCAAACCACCCCTTTAAAATGGTATTAGTGTGCAATTCTTTTAGTACAAGTGCCTAGTGACGCCACCCTGAAATCCTCAGCGTTAACGGGGTGCACAGTATTCAGCAGAAGAGGCAAGTTGGACACAGTGTGGTCATTTAAAACCTCAAGGTCGGTTGCAATTTTTCCTGCAGCCCTTGCAAGAAAAAATACCTTTTATTCAAATTAATTGCATCAAAAATTGTTCTTCTGTATAGTTGAATCTGGCACCACTCAGTTCATCCTGGCTTCTGTTTTAAATTCAAGGGTGGACTGGGCCAGCGGGATACTGGGGAAAAACGAGATGGGCCCAAACCCTTGTACGACCCACTCCCCTCATGGGGAATTGCAAGCCCAGATGCTCCCCCACCCCAATCGCAGCCGTAAGGAGAAAGTGCAATAAGCAGTGTTTAGCAGGGGGGTGACAGTGGAAGGAACTGGAGTTTGCAACTAAGATGGGTGGGCCCAAGTGACAGCCCCGAAGGGCACTGGGCGCCCAAGTCCAACAGTGTCTTGAATTATGAGGAAAACACTGTATTGTGGAAAAATACATGAGAACTTAAGGTTGCCAAACACGGACATACTTTTATCGTTCTGCGATGAACGATCGCATCGTTAAACAATCGTCTGCCGGTTGTTTTACCATACGATATGTCATCCACAGAGAACGATTATATGAACAGATATAATCGTATCGTTTGCTGAAAGATTATACAGCAACGCACGATGCAATATAAACTTATGGCGGAAGCAGGATGTACAGCATACAGGAAGTGATGTAAAACATTAGTCATCGCTGGATTGTTTGTGGCTGAAAGTTCCTTAGTTTATGGAGGAACATTGTTCAACAAACGATCTACCCTGCTGCTCCGTGCAGACATATGGACTTATGCTATGGCATATTAAACTTCTTTCACATATGAGGTGATAGGGTGATATTCCTGCAGTCAGCACCAATGTATTTCTTTACATAGTTCATATGGTTACAAATGAAGCTTTCAGCAAAGAACGTTCGGGTCCTTCCGTATATGTTCCTTGGCTTGTGCTACAATTGTTCTACGACAAATGTCTGTAATTTTCACCAACTGCCCGATTTTATCCCTGAAAGACCAAAATTTTTAAACTCAACCGATCAATTTTGCGAATGATAAGGTCGAGCCGTTCATCCGACGTACACCATCAACCATCCGATAAGTTACCGATATTATCGGAACGTTCTGTAATCGTCATTTGGAAGTAAATATCTGCCCGTGTATGGCCACCTTAACATACACATGAGGATATACTGTATGTCACCTACCTGTACAAGCCATGACCAACCTGTGCTTCCTATTGCAGCTATGCCTTTATATTCTATATGATTCCAGTGCAGTATATTCATATAAAGTGATCCAAATAAGAAATACAGGGGAACAATAGGAATCTGAATGTGATACCTCTGAAGTATTTCATTTCTCACTTTCTTATACATTAATACCTTTGTTCCACGTTTCCTTTTTGCAACAAAGGAAATCATATTTTCCCTTTCAGACCCAGATGTTATCAGACTTTTAATTCTAAATGAAACGATGGGATCCAAGGACTGGAATTCTCATCTCAGCCTCTTATTTTTATGCTAATTTCTATTAATATATCAAAAGGCCTCGCACAATCTCATTAAGAATCCAGCCAAGCTCCAACCACCCCGGTAAAAGACCCCTAACAACATTGTGACAGCAGTGTCGTATCAATCTGATCTCTCGCGTTTCAGAGTCTTTAGTAAATGTGAGCAAGTGGGGTACGAAACGCGTGGGGTGCCAAGATGAGTCACTTGCCTGAATGTGAGAGGTAACACGACAATGAACTCTTAATATTCTGTCTATACAAGTGATATCAGAATGAATGTCAGTACAGGTAACTACCCACTCCTCTACTAAGCATCTGGATATAGTGACTAATATCTCAGCCGAGACTAAATGACGACATCTGGAATGTACCCGGCGGATATGTTTCCTATTTGCCTTTTGCATACATTTGGCTTTAAACTGTCACTGATCACTTAACTGCGCACCAAACTGTTCCCTAACGCAACATGAGCAAACGAGGTACAGCGGTTTCTCTAGGAGTCAATGCTGCTAACGACTGCTATGGGTTTCATGCCAATAAATTCTACTCCGAGTGGCAACTGTAAAGTCAGCAGAGTGTGAAAATCACACAACACCAATATAGAGTCTGCCTCTGTGATCCCTTTAAAGGAGAAGGAAAGCTACAGAGGCATTTTATTGCCAATAGATTAGCCACAACAGTGCAAGCTAGAATGCTTATTTATTCTGCAGAATACTTTACCATACCTGAGTAAACAGCTCTAAAAGCTTTCTCTGTTTGTTTAGGATAGCAGCTGCCATATTGGTGTGACATCACTTCCTGCCTGAGTCTCTCCCTGCTCACTTGTAGCTCTGGGCTCAGATTACAGAAGGGAGGGGAGGAGGGATAAGGGGGGAGAGGAGCAAACTGAGCATGCTCAAGCCTGTACCTTGGAGGTTTAAGCTGAAAACAGAAGCCCATGTGTACACAATAGAAGGAAAGAAATGCAGCGTTTCTTTTGACAAGGACTCAGAGCAGCATTACTTTGAGGGTTTGTTGTTGTATTTATATAGACCTTTCTGATAAAGCTTACTTAGTTTTAACCTTTTCTTTTCCTTGAAGGGACCCTTTATCAGCCCCTTTATTGTATGGATAATAAAGAGAATGATATATGACACAAATACAGGCATGGGACCTGTTATCCAGAATGTTCAGGACCTGAGGTTTTCATGATAATGGATCTTGCCATAATTTGGATCTTCATACCTTAAGTCTACTAGAAAATCATGTAAATATTAAATAAACCCAATAGGCTGGCTTTGCTTCCAATAAGGATTAATTATATCTTAGTTTGGATCAAGTACAAGGGACTGTTTTATTATTACAGAGAGAAAGGAAATCATTTAAAATCTTTAGATTATGTGGCTAAAATGGAGTCTATGTGAGACAGCCTTTCCATCATTTCTGGATAATTAGTTTCCAGATAACAGATCCCATACCTGTAATCATTCAACAAAACCGCTTTGCCCACTTTAGGGCTCTTTCATTAGCTGGATGCATGGTATTTCATAAATACTCAACAGATCATTCAGATTGCAAATAAATCCATAAACATATGTTTGACTGGAAGGACATCCCTTCAATGCCAATGTTTTACTGTGCAATTAGGGCTACACGACAATATAAGGAGCCCCCCACAACCAATATAACCAGCACCGTTGTATTAGTTCTTACTTACAGACCTTTATTTATTCTCCTTTAAAGGTTTGCAATAATAAAAAGAACTGCCATTGTGAAGCTGAATGGGCACCACCATTTTGTGACAAGCATGGCTTTGGTGGGAGTGTGGACAGTGGACCAGTCAGACAGCATGGTAAGAGATCAGGAGCCTTATTTACTAACTGCAAATACAGTGCTGCGTACAAAAATTTGCATCTGTATAAACACCATACATGGAGCACTTGCACAATGCAATTGTAGTACATGTATGGGACCTGTTATCCAGAATGCTTGGGACCTGAGGTTTTCTGGATAAGAGTTTTTTCCGTAATTTGGATCTCCATATCTTAAATCTACTAAAAAACCATTGATTAAACATAACAGGATTGTTCTGCATCCAAATAGGATTAATTACATCTTAGTTGGGATCAGTAACAAGGTATTTTTGTTATTACAGAGAAAAAGGAAATTATTTTTAAATCAAAATAATTAGATTGCTATGGAGTCTATGGGAGATGGCCCGTAATTTAGAGCTTTCTGGATAAAGGGTTTCCGAATAGCAGATCCCATACCTGTACATGGCATAGATATTGTAGCACATACCCTGCCTGTGCCTATGCACTTATTGCCTTCAGCTAAAAACATCTTGTTCTTTACACTTACCATTGACTATCTCGAGTTATTTTGACAATTACAAGCAAAAACAAAATCCAAAACCCTCCAACAGTCTGAATGGCTAAAAATAAAGATCAAATAGGATCAGTGCAGCTTCCATTGTGGTTTTTACACTTAATAAATCTCAAATTTTTAGAGTTTTGGAGAAAAAAGCAAACCACAAATACAATTGCAAAAAAAGGAAATCTGAATGTTGGTAAATAGACCCCTTCAAGTTAGGTACAGGGTTCCCTTAGCACACCCTAGAACCAATTTATCCACACTAGGCAAATTTGCACCTGTGAGCCTCACTATTGCCTCTAAACCAACAGAACAATCTGCAAATGGAGGGAGTATAATAGGATAACAACGATGCAGCAGTGTGACACCCCCCTGATATTGACTAGAATGCGATTTTGTTACAATTTATTAGTGGGGAACGTTGATCTTGTGATCTTGGTTGGTTTAGGAATAATTTTTCAAAAGGAAAAATCTTATTGGCCTCTATGCAATGGTCTCCGGTGTTATCCAATCACTGACCCCAGGGCTTATGGGATCAGGCTGAGTTGACACCTTGCAAAGTGAACGTCCCAAAATTTGCAGATATTTCTGTGTCGAACCAGCTTCTATCCAATGTTTTTTAATCAGGTTTACTCTTCTCATAATAACATAACTCTTCCATTTCTTGGTCATAGATAACAGAAGTTTGATCACGGGGATGATAGTGACAGTTGGGTGCATTTTCCTTGCTGCTTTCATTGTGTACCTCAAGAGGAAGACGTTGTTCAAATGGCTTTATTCTAATAAGAAGACTACTATTGAAAAATTAAGGTAATCGCTAAATTCTTTAGTTCTTAAATTCAAACATCCAGTAAAGAAATGAATTCAAAATCGATTACTCTACACATCTCTGTAACCCAAGGGCAGGCACATTCTAGGCGTTTATGCCAAATCAGGGGCTGCTTTAGACTGGCCATCCTATGATCCTGTTGGATTGCAAGAAATTTATGTATGTATGTTTTTTTATGTATGTATGTTTGTATGGCCAATTATCTTTTCATGTGGCTTGTGGGACAATCTGTTGGGTACTGTGGAGGATCAGTCACCAAACGGCCATGTATAGGCACAGGAGGTCTTCTTAAGGACTTCTGTGGCCAGGGAGGTAAACTAGATCTACGAGTGGCTTCAAGGGTTGCCAAACTGCAGCAAAAGGGGCGTGGTTGGCTGAGAATATAATGAGGTGCTGGGACCTGTTTGGGAATGGCTTAAGGTAGCAATAGACATAGAGATCTGTTTGATTGGCTATGTCACCAAACGAGTGGATCTCTCCCCTATATGCCCACATTGAAGTTGGCGATATCGGGCTGATCGGATCATGGGCCCTAGGGCTCAACAATCGGATCAGAATGGAGGCCAAACGGGCGGTCGTATCACGGGACCACATCAATAAAAAGATGCGGCCACGATCCGACGGGACTTTCTAACCTGCCCGATCGGCGTGTGGCCGACTTTTGACCAGACATCAATCGGGAAAGCCCATCGGGGGGCTCTACACACGGGCCTTTAAGCTGCCGACTTGGTCTGTCGGCAGCTTTTATTGGCCTGTGTATGGGGGCTTTTAGGGTGTACAAATATAGGCTTTACAGAGAAGCTGAGCTATATATCCAGTACTTGTCCCCCTGCTTTCTAATATTAAATCTAATATGGCATTGTATTAATTGCAGCACATCTTATCTTATTCTGCATTCTATTGTTTTTATGGTTTATTGTGAAAACCAAATAAAATATTTGAAACTCTAATATTAAATCAGTGACAGCCATAGAAAGCTAGCTGTAGTCAGACCTGACAGTTGTGGAGGCTTGATTAAAATGAAAAGGCTTCCTCTCATGAAAATCCAAAACTTTATAAATAATAATAACTGAATGGTGTACCATTTCTAAAAGAAAGTGACTCTTCTCTTTCCCCCAATCTGTATATAAGCAGTCTTTTTGATAAGGCAGTTATCTCCAACACATGTTTGCTGTGAGCTCCCTTTACCTATGTGTTAGCTCCAGCCAAAAAACACTGACTCCGACACAAACCCACATGTAGAGAGACAGACTGCTGAGAGGGGAACAGGGAAGAGTAACTTTCAGAAACTGCACAGAATATTTCATTGATTATATTTAGAAATTTGCATAAAATTACGCTTCTATTAAATATTTATATTCATCATAGCTCATTGATTTATTTTAGAAGTGTTAATAGGCCACGGTGTCATCAATCATTATGGAAAATATTAGGCAGTTAATATATAATTATTTTCCTTTGCTTTCCCTATATCTTCTATAAAGTCTGTGCTTCTTTATTAGTCTTCTTTATCTCCTCCCATCGCTCTCCTGTTTTGTCTTTGTAAAAGTGGTTAGCAATGGTTTAAGTTAGGCATGTAATTGCATTAGTTCATAGCCTGTACAGAGAGAGACATTACAGTCAGCATATGTATAAGTGTTAATAAGAGTGAGCCAGCAGAGCATTTTGCAGGATAATATTATAATTAGAAGTGATATGAGCACAGAAGGAAGGACAGGCCATGGCATGGAAAGGCACTTATCCTCCAGATATAGGTTGGTTCAATATCCCATAGATAGAATACTATCCAGACACCAGGGAATTAATTAAGCAAGCCAGGCTAAAAGGGCACAGCAATATGAATAGATTGCTTTGCTCTGAGAACATGGTACTCTGTGGAGAATATCTACATTTATCTGTGCTGAGGCAATCAATATTCCACAGAAAAAGCATGGCAAATTTTGCCACGCATTTCGCTCATCCCTATCTATGTTCCCCACTAATGCCACTATTATTGGGATAATGTAATAAAAGGCCTAAAGTTTGTCCACTTATAGTATCCCATAGCAACCAATCTCATATATCAGATATGTGTTTTCAGCTGCCCAGTAAATGCTACATGCTGATCAGTTGCTATGGGTTACTATACAGGTAGCTTTCCTACACTGACATCAGACTAACCGACCTATAGTTCTGAGGCTGAGAATGGGATCCTTTTATAAATAGCAGCACCACATTCGCCAATCTCTTGGCAACAAGAGAATCCTGAAAAATTAAGTAAAGAGGTTTGGCAATCACAGTAAGCTCGTTTACTACTCTGGGATGATTGAAAATCTTTACATGTTCTAGCCTCTTTTGAATTTCCACTTGTGTGAACCATGCATCATTAGTTGTATTAGAAGAATTTGGACTTATTAAGAAAGAAATCTTCATTAGCCTGTTCCTCATTTGTCTAGACAGACAAAAAATAACAGTTCAGAATCTCTGCTTTTTCTCTGTTCTCATCAACCAGCTGACTTCCCCAGATATTAAGGGTTCCACCTCTTCCTGCTTAATTTTTTTACTATTTACATATTTAAAAAAAAAATTTTTAAAGATTATTTTTACTCCTCTTTGCAATAAATTTTTCCTTCTCAATTTTAGCTTGTCTGATAGTGATGAGCATATGCATCTCAGTAAAATAACAACAGGGACAGCAAACATGGATGGAGGAATGCAGGGGGGCATGCAGGTTTTGAAAAGGGAAGCAGGAGTTTTAATAAAACTGTGCCCCTTTTTTTGATGATGCACCCAAGCCTTGTCTAACCCTAATTGCAGTAGGTGATTTCAAACAGTGACTCACCTATGGAGGTAAATCAGGATATGTAGCGCTTAACACTATAGAAAGATCTGAGTTCTTCATTTGCCTGACAATTAGGGGCAGATTTACATATGGTCAAATATTGAGGGTTAATTAACCCTTGCTATTCGACTGCCAAATGTAAATCCTTCGACTTCGAATATCGAAGGATTTACCGCAATTAGTTCGATCGAATGAAAAATCCTTCGATCAACGATTAAATCCTTTGAAGCGAACGATTCTAAGGATTTTAATCAATTGATCAAACGATTTTTCTACGACCAAAAAAACCTTTGAAAGCCTATGGGGACCTTCCCCATTGGCTAACATTGAGGTTCGGTAGGTTTTAGGTGGCAAACTAGGGGGTCAAAGTTTTTTTTTAAAGCGACAGTTCGACTATCGAATGGTCGAATATTCGAACGATTTTTAATTAGAATCGTTCGATTGGAAGTCGAAGTCGTAGTCGAAAAAAAACATTTGAAATTCGAAGTTTTTTTTATTCTATTCCTTCACTCGAGTAAAGTAAATGTGCCCCTCAATGTTATTTACTGACAATGATCATCCCTTTACCGCCGTAGAAGCAGGAGGCTGGTAACAACTGAGTTAAGCAATTAGAGTTGAGGCTGAACTTTTGGGTGACTTTAGTTTGTGTTAAACATTTGCAGAAAGATAACTATGATCGAAACTTAGTCAAGTGAGTTGAAGCCTCCACGTTGGAGGTCATTATTACTGAGGCACAAGTTTCATTAGAATAGTCCCCGGGGTGTTATGAAAAAAAGACACATTTTCACAGATTGCAGAAGCTAATTTAACAGGCTACTGACTTCCAGAAAAATCAATATTTATTTTCAGTCTTGCGAGGGGATTTGATCATTTTTTCTTCTCTTTTTATTTGCCGTGTTGAATAAAAATGAAGGGACCCTTCAATGAGTCATTCGAAATTGAAGACGAGGCCGGCTCTAACGCCCTGTTTTATTCAATCGTTTCTTACTGCAGGTCTGTGAGACCAACGAGAGGTGGGAGCTCAAATGAGCCTAATGAAGAGTATTGCGCAGCACTTTCCAAGCATGTCCTCAGCAAACCCACATGTCTGCCAAAGGTGGGTGTCATTCTGTGCAAACAATCAGTTGTTATATTCTAGTAGAAAGCTATCACCAAAGCAGCTGGATATGGTGTCTAGTCCGTATAAATGATATAGATGCAAATATGTAAAGTCTGAATTACAGACATACAGTAACATGAGTTGTTAACCGCTAATAAATAAAACTGCCATTCATTCGAATTGGCTATTGAAGCCACACTCATCATTGCGGGTAAAGATACCATTTTATCATACAATGACATTCTTGACAATTTCATATTTCCAACATTGGGTTGGAGAGATGGCAGTTGAAGAATTAGTCTCAGTGGTGTAACTAATGACTCGCAGGCCCAGCTGGATTTGCAACCCAGACCCAACAGATGGGGACCCTCCAGATGGGCCCCTCAACTAAATGGGCCTCCTATGACCCTCCCAACTCCACTATCCGGACATACACACCCCCAATAGTTAAATCACTGACTAGCCTGAAAAAATCCCCAGTTCAATCCAGCTAAACAACTGTGGGCAAGGTCATATCTTCCATACCTCCCAAATGTCCCGTTTTTCGCGGGACAGTCCCGATTTTCACAGCACAACCCACAGTCCTGGATTGTTACTGAAATGTCACAACTTTTTCTTTGATCTCCTACACTGAACGGCAGTGATGTGCAAGTCGGGTAAAACCCGTCCCACACCCGACCATAACCCGCCCTTCACCAACCTGCCCCCACCCGACTTCCGGCTTCCATTTCAAGCCACACGCCGCCCCAACCCACCGATAATGTCACAGGAGGCTTTAAAAAATTAAGTCGAAAGTTGGAAGCCGGCAGCCACCAGCAAATGGAGGTGAGGTGTCGGCCCGAACCCACCCAACCTGCGGATCCCACAGGTATTGGGCCTACCAGCACATCACTACTGAACGGCCAGAAAAAGATACAACGTTTTTAACTTAATTGGCTTTTGGCAGAGAGCCCAGAATACGTGGCAGGTGCACTTGGATACATTTGTAACAATTTAAGATAAGCAAAGAAACGATTGTAACAAATTTAAGATAAGCAGGTTTCTTGGGGAAACTGTGCCTTGCAGCTTAAAGGGCTATTCACCTTCATTGGCAAAACTGTAATAACACATACAAACCACAGAAATGTTTTCAAACTTCCATAACCTGCCAAATTTAGTAAAATGAACATGGTAATTAGGAGGTGTGGCTACAAAAACAGGTGTGGCAAACCTTTTTGTCCTTCTTTCTCCAAAATGTTGGGAGGTATGTTATACAGAAAAAATTCCACCAGCCAACTGCTGGATCCCTGTGGTCAACTCTCTTACACAATTGGAGGCAGGCTTAGGTCCGGTGGTGCAGTGATGTGTTGGCCAGCCTAATACTCAGGGTCGGACTGACGGGACGCCGGGAAAAAACCCGTTTGGCCAGACCCCCTTTCCCGATCTCCCTTTTTTTATTATTTATACCCGATTATTATACCAGACCCTGGAAGCAGCTCGAATCTGAAAATACACCATCTAAAACCTTTCGAGGTCATGTAGGAGTCAATGGCAGAGGTCCCTTAAACCAGTTGAAGATGACGTTCGGGTATTGCCCAAAATACAGATTTTTCTAGTGGAAAACACTATTAATTCGAGTTTTTGGGTTTCGGAACTGGACCTCACAGAATCAAGTTTTTTCCATTCGAGTGAAGGTTTTTTTTTTTTACCTGAAAAGGTGAGTTGTGACCCAAAAAAATTAACTCGAAAACTCAAATTTCTGTGGAAAACTCGATCCTTAATAAATAACCCCCTAAAAGTTAACCTAAAGGTGAACCAATCAGTCAAGGATGTGTGTGAACCACTTTTGTAAACCCAGTCCTTCTACCCTGGGGCAATATAACACGTATATTAAATTCTATATGCCTGTACTATCTAAAAAAAATATCTTTAAAAAGGAGTCTTAAATGTTTTGTACAACTTATGGGAAAATTGCACTGATTTCCAGCTCTCTAAAAAGTGATTGAACCCTAATAACCATAATTGTTGTTTTCTATTTAACAGGAGGAATGTTCAATACAATACAATACTAGACTGCCCCGCTGTCACCCTATCGACATTAGCCACCCAATAAGGATACTTGAATTACCTCAGCACAGCCTTCCAAGAAAAGTCCAAGTGCCACGTCACAGTCTTCCGTTCCAACAAACAGTTCCAGCTCGGCCACTTCCAGCAAAGCCTTCTGTTAGATGTTTACAGGTATATTGTATTATTATTCCCATAAAAGGGGTGCCCCCCCCAAAAAATGAATTCATGGAAAAATAATAAATCTTTCTATTTTTAGTTTTTTTTTTTTGGAATTTTAGCAGTTTTAGACTGCTAATACCAAGCTTTGAACTCAACTGCTCTAGGGCTAACTGCCTATAAATAATGCATAGAAAGTTCACTGACAGTTAGGTTCCCTGACATTCAACATTCAAAGACTTCTGTTAATATAAAGCCTGCTATTAGCGACATAACACTGGTTGTGCACCATGAGTTACATAGCTTTTTATTCAGCAGCTCTCCAGTCTTCAGCAATCTGGTTGCTAGGGTCCAGATTACCCTAGCAACCATGCACTGATTTGAATAAGAGACTGGAATATGAATAGGAGAGAACCTGAATAAAAATACAAATAATAAAAAGTAGCAATATTATTATATTTGTAGACTTACACTTACTCATAGGCTAGTGGACTAGCCTATGAGTAAGTGCCCACCTCAGGCACAAAACGTATCAGGCTTACATATGTCATAATATATAAAGATTTTTTTCCTTTCATAAAAACATTTTTGGCTACTGCTTTACTACAGGATGACCTCTTACTACATTTGAATGCTTTGTATTTTCCCAAAAATTGGCAAACCCTTGGACTGGGGGTTACTTTGGTAAGAGATCATCTTTGTAACAACATTTTCCTTTTTTTGTTTCATTATATATTTCATTATTCATTTGTTTAATTTTCAATTCTGGACTTTACCCCAAAAAATGGAGCTCCCCACCAGCACATACGTGGCAGGCATTCTAAAATACACTAAGGGGCACATTTATCAAGGGTCGAATTTCGAAGTAAAAAATTTTATATACTTCGGCTTCGAATATCGAAGTCAAAGGATTTTTCACCGAATTTGGCCATCGAGCAATCGAAGTAAAATCGAACGAACGATTTTAGTGTACGATCGAACGATTTTACTTTGATGTGTAAAGGCATTAAAAGGTCCCCATAGGCTAACATGGCGCTTCGGCAGGTTTAATTTGGCGAAGTATTGAAGTCAAAGTTTTTTTAAAGAGACAGTACTTCAATTAAATAATATTCGAACTATTTTACTTCGAATCGAATTCAAAATAAATTCAAAGTCATAGTATCCTATTCAATGGTCGAAATATCCAAAAAATTACTTTGAATTTCGAATTTTTTTACTTCGAAAATTCCCTCCAATTCCTTCTACCCTTGATAAATCTGCCCCTAAAAGTTACCATAAATACGAAACACCCCTTTTATACTCCACAATTACATTGTGAAATAGGTGATGAATTCATAACTTATTACACAATTTAATTCTCCTGAGCTGGATTTTTTTAAATGTATTGAACAATGGTATTTTACTTATAGTATTAAACTTGCAGTCTGATGCCATCCACTTGCCTTTATATATATTTATTTATCAGCAGTAACCGAGTGTCAGAAGTTGCCATTAGTCAGAAAGCCTCACAGCTACGGATAAGGCCACACTGGGCGTTTGGGGAGATTTGGTAGACTGGCGACTAATCACCTCGCCTTTGCAGTGACCAATCTCCCCAAACGCCTTTCCTCATTCTGTGCCGGCTAAAATGAAAAACCACCGGCGCCAATCACGAGGAAACTTCGGGCGACTTCGGAGTGAGGGAAGGCGTTTGGGGAGATTGGTCGCCGCAAAGACGAGGCGATTAGTCGCCAGGCGACCAAATCTCCCCAAAATGCCCAGTGTGGCCTGACCCTAAAAGAAATTATTATTTTTCCAAAGTTAGGAAACCTGTTTTGTGTAGTCCATAAACTTTAGGTGCCCATACACTGGCCAACAAAAGCTGCCCCTACAGACCAAGTTGGCATCTTGTTGGCCCAAATATGGGGCTCTCCCAACAGCCTGCTCTGATCCAGATGTGTAATAAATACCATGAAACAAGAACCATATGGGTATTTTCTTCCACCAATACAGTAGGTCTCGCTGAGCCTTTATTATGACCCAATCCCATGCCATGGGCTTGTCCTGATTTAGGCCAAACCTACAAATTATGCCCAGCTTTAGTAAAGCAGAAGACATATTTCTGGCTTTGCAATTTCCCTTTTTGAACTCTGAAAGTTGCAAAAGTGTTTGGCAGACAAATTCTATCTTCAATATGTGTTTTGGCTTTTTCCCCCTCTAGGGTTCCTGTATACCAAGCCCTCCACAAAAGCCGCTGCCAGCCGTTCCTTTCAATAAAACTTCCCAATCCGATAGTGCCTTAAGCACAATGTCTGAACATCAAGAGCACGTGCCTCGGATCACTCCTGTGAGGTAAGACGCTTTCTTCTTCAAGTTCCCAATATCTCAGGCGCATTTATAAGATGTTTGGAAACACGCTGCAGCCTTCTGTGCTCTTCCAAAGGACTGAGTGTTTTCTTAAGTTTCTAATGCCTCAGGCAATGGGGGGAACTGGACTGTAAATAAATTGGATCTGAAAAAGATTTAGCGTGTCGTAGCCTTTGGATGGAACATCACAAAATCAAAATTGTCATTCCCAAGGGTAAATCACTAAAAGCTCCAAACACAGAGGTGTCGGGAACGGCATCTACTACTAATCCAGCTGCAGCACAATCTCTGATCCAAATGCCAGGAATGGGAATTGCTTTGCAAGAAAAAGCGTTTCTATTTTGCAGATGATGATAGGACTCGCTCACCATAGGTCTGTCTGTATATGTCGCGTAGCTCAGGGGCGATCCTGGCCCCTCCGCTGCCTGAGGCAGCAGCAGTTGCTGCTGCCCCCCTCCCCCAGAAATCCGCTCTTAAAGTACCAGGAGCAGCATATTTGCTGCCCTTGGTAACTAGTGGGGCGCTGCCGCCTGAGGCGACAGCCTCAACTCGCCTCATTGGCGAAGCACCCCTGGCGTAGCTTATTGCGTCTATATTAGAGAGATGTAAGCACTACATTGGTGCTTCTTAACTTTTTAATTTGGGATCTTTGGGACCCAGTGCTCCATTCTACACTATGGGGGTCATTTACAAACTGAAAGGCAAGTTGCACCCATTTCTTTGCACCGTTTGTTCCAGCCTAAATAAACTGTCACAGGAGCAAAGAGACCTGTGTTCACCCCCAGGATTACAGTTCTGCCTCCTTAGGTGTTCTCAGCAGGAGAACTAAGGGTCGAGCTCTTCTGTTCCTAAGTGCTCTTGCACGTCTGTCTGGGCTATTAGTAAAGATGCAACAAATCCAGGATTTGGTTCGGGATTCAGCCAAGATTCAGTCTTTTCGGTCGGATCAAAGTACCTGTCTGAAATTAATCCGAATCCTTAAAATCAGGGGACTTTTCATCATCATCAAGTAAGAAAATTCTGAATCTTTTCTTGCACAGTTCTTCCCTTAATTTGCATATGCAAGTTAGGGTTTAGATTCAGTATATGATCCACCAGAATACTTCATAAATGATTTGGAATTCAGCCGAATCGCAAAATAGTGGATTTGGTGCATCCCTAGTAAATTACAGTTCATGATTTACCTATCATGAGTATAATTTACATATACATGTATGGAACCTTTTATCCAGAATGCTCGGGAACTGGGTTTTTTTCCAGATAATATTGCTCTCTGTAACATACTAGAAAATCATGTAGACATTAAGGGGCCGATTCACTTAGGGTCGAATATCGAGGGTTAATTAACCCTCGATATTCGACCAGCAATTAAAATCCTTCGACTTCGAATATCGAAGTCGAAGGATTTAGCGCAGATAGTTCGGTCGAACGATCGAAGGATAATTCCTTCGATCGAACGATAAAATCCTTCGAATCAAACGATTCGAAGGATTTTAATCCAACGATCGAAGGAATATCCTTCGATCAAAAAAACTTAGCCAAGCCTATGGGGACCTTCCCCATAGGCTAACATTGACTTCGGTAGCTTTTAGATGGTGAACTAGGGGGTCAAAGTTTTTTTTAAAGAGACAGTACTTCGACTATCAAATGGTCGAATAGTCGAACGATTTTTACTTCGAATCCTTCGATTCGAAGTCGTAGTCGAAGGTCGAAGTAGCCCATTCGATGGTCGAAGTAGCCCAAAAAAAACTTCGAAATTCATCTTATCAGTTCGCCAGGACTAAGGTGGCGAAGAAAACTCTGGCGAATGAGATAACTTTATGGAAAATTCGCAACTTTTCTGAATTTGCGGAGTAACGATCGCTCGACTGAGTGAAAATCCGCCTGGCGATAGGGCGTGAATCTGCGCTAGCAACGGACTCTTTCGCTAGAGTATTATCCTCTATGCCTGTTAGTAAATTGCCAATGTCCCTGCGGATTTTCGATAGTGACGGCCACTTCACCCTTTAGTTATCTGCCCCTATGTGTCCACCAGGTCACCAGTCATTTACTTCGGTAGGTTTTAGGTGGCGAAGTAGGGGGTCAAAGGTTTTTTTAAAGAGACAGTACTTCGACTATCAAATGGTCGAATAGTCGAACGATTTTTACTTCGAATCCTTCGATTCGAAGTCATAGTCGAAGGTCGAAGTAGCCCATTCGATGGTCGAAGTAGCCCAAAAAAAACTTCGAAATTCAAAGTTTTTTACCTTCGAATCCTTCACTCGAAGTTAGTGAATCGGCCCCTAAATAAACCCGATAGGCTGGTTTTTCTTCCAATAAGAATTAATTATATCTTAGTTGGGATCAAGTACAAGCTACTGTTTTATTATTACAGAGAAAAAGGAAATCAGTTTTAAATAAATATTTGGATAAAATGGAGTCTATGGAAGACAGATCCCATACATCTATCTATCTCTAAATACACCTTTGTTCAATAGGAACACAGTAAATAGAACGTATTCCGCCCATTCTTTAAAAGGCAGAATACGTTCTTTTTTTAAAAAAAAAAATCCATGTTTTCCGATTATATTTGCGATTATAAAACAGAAATGAAAATTTTTTTTTTTTTGGTGGCCATTGGAGAGATTACTTAACTCTTTTATGTTCAGGGGATTTTATTAATTTTGCTATTAATTGCCCTAATCTGAGATTGCTGGAGGTTGATGTCATCTTCTCCTTCACTAATCCAATAAACATATTGCCACCCAATCCGGTACAATGCAGTGTCTGACATCACACATTAATTTGTGCTACTTTGGATGATGGATCTTGGGTACAAACAAGCTCATTGGTAGTCAGAAGAGGAGAAACATGGTGGCAAACCAACAGGGATGCACCGAATCCACTATATTGGGATTTGGCTGAACCTCAGAATCCTTTGTGAAAGATTCAGCTGAATACTGAACGGAATCCAAATCAGAGGCCGGATCAGAGGTGTGTTAAACATTTCTTTACTTCCTCGTTTTGTGATGAAAAGTCAAGTGATTTTAAGAATTCATATTTGGTTCGGCCAGACACGAGGATTCGGACAAATGCAAATCCTGCTGAAAAAGTCCAAATACCCATTTTCCATTTAATATATTTGCAGTGAGACATTTTTTCCAGCAAACTTGAACTTGTTTCTAAATGATAGTCATTTCCTTTTTTATACCAGCTAAATATAAATCTGCACACAGGTGGGATACAGCAGATGTCGATACAGCAGTAAAGAAAAAACAAATTCGATATGTATTCTTTAAATAAATGACAGGTTTTGTTTAAGCACCTTTTCGTTCTTCTCTCTGCACCAAGTTTTACTTTACAATGCAAATGATTCTTTTTAGTTGCAATAAACAAGTATATGTTTTTTTTAGTGTTTCTTCTGTAAGCTGTACATTTGCTGCATTTGTCTCATCCCCTATTATTTATAAGAATAATAAGCTCTTCCGGTTATGGATAATGGGTGTAGCCAAGCTTATGGTACTACTGCCCAAAAAACAGGATGGCCAGTAGTTTCCGTTTCCTGAACATTTTATGAGTCCGTGTTTATACTAAAAATATCAAAATTCAGATGTGCCGTTGTGCAGTGAGAGATCACCACCCACTTGGGCAGTGGAGGGATTAAGCAGGGGTCGTTTTTTAGGTGCTAAAATATAAGGTTCCCAAACCATGGGGCCCTTGAGGAGTCCTAAACTCAAAACAACGTAGGATAAATATATGGGTGCTTATTTGCTCTCCAAGGTTCTCCTTGTCGAACTACTGCCCTGGCTATTCTTAGGGGCAGATTTTTCAAGGTTCGAGCTGTTTTTTTCCCTGAAAATTCAAGTTATTGAGTTGTATATTTTGGTCAAAACTCACATTTTCCAGTTAAAAAAAACTGGCACAATTCAATTTTAAATGAAAAAACTCGAATGATCGAGATTTCTTATACCCCAACCCTGGAAATTGCTTGAATCCAAAAATACACAATCTAAAACCTGTTGAGTTCATGTAGGAGTCAATGGCAGAGGTCCCTTGAAATATTTAAAGATGTTAACAGCCTGATGTTCAAGTTTTTTTCTGAGGCCTTTCCCCAAAACTCATTAGAGTTTCATTATCATTATCATTAGAGTCGATCAATTTGAGGGTTTTTTTTGCCGAAAAATTGATTGATTCAAGTTTTCGGGTTGCGAGACTCGAACTCTGAGATTCGGGTCTTTTCTTACATAAGATACCATTTGAGTTTCGAGTGCGATCAAGGTGAAAGTAACTCTAAGGGGATAATTAACTAAACTCTGATTTTTTTTTTATAAAATCAGACTTTTTCGGAATTTATTATCTCAGACCTGTCGATGTTGCAGGTAAGTCAATGGGAGAAGTCCTAATGATTTTTTGATGTGCGCTGGATTTCGTGCAATACCCCGGAATTTTCTGAGTTTTCAGGTGAAAATTCCGCAAATCAAATTTTCTGAAAAATTTAATAATAGATAAGCGGAAAAAACGAGACCGGATTTGATCGGAGTTTACAGCAGAAAATACTGAGATAAATTTGGACTTTGATAAATAACCCCCTAACACTCGACCTTTGATAAATAACCCCCTATATATACTGTGCCAGAATGTTTACATATGTATGTTACTGGATGATTCACCTTCAAGTTAACTTTTAGTATGTTGCAGAATATATTGTTATTGCCACTTTTTAGCAATCACTTGCTAATCCTGGATTACAGGGTCCTAATATCTTAATGCAGAAGTGTGGCTTGATCTGTCCTCTAGACCCTTAGCCCAAGAGCTTAACACAATAGTAATCCCTCCTCCTTTATCAACTAGGGATATCAACATATCGTTAGAATTTGGAGGTACCTTAGATACACCATCTGAAAATAAGCATCATGTCTTTATCTTTGTTGCTACTAGTGTAAACCAAGAGAGCTGAAAAGCAGGAAGTAGTGTTCTGTCTATTATGTTAGACATTCAGTCACTCCAGCCTTTATATATTACATTTTTGGCTAACTAACTATATTAGAAACATTTTTTATTTTGCACAATCTATCTATTTACCCAGTTTTTATTTTCACACTGAACTGTTTTCCTGGAATTTAGGTGATTTTTCGCAGCCCCTGGGAAAACACAATTTCGAGGTTCGACTGTAATAATATTACATTTAGAACAGGGGCACCCAGGGTGTTTTGATTGTAGAGTTCCCTCAGGGTGAATCACAGTAATTGAAATGCCTTTACTTAGAATGGGAACACACTGAATAAAACATTCTGTAGTTCAATTGAGGCTATGAGAGAATGCTGAATGGCAATGTCATGTCATAGATACACTTCTTGCCTTTCTACTGGGAAGCAGCTATGTCTGAGCCATTACATTTCTTATTATATAAATACTGTATCCCACCACACCAAGTTATCATTACTAGGTGTTTTCTACATTAGAAGCCAGTTAAAGTTCTCACTTTACAGTAAAGAGGCAGAAATGGAAGGAAGGGCAGCAACACTGTACAAGGGGAGTCCTTATAATAGCACTTTGGCAGTGATCACCAACCAGTAGAAGGTGATCAGGTCCTGACTTCTAAAGCTCAAGCTCTTGGTGAGGAACACAAAGTCAAACAGAAAGACATGGCAGCCATCAACCCCTTTGTGCTACTCTGCCTTTTATGATTGGGTATGAGGAAGCATTAGAATAGGAGGAGTTCATATACATCAGGTCATCATCCCATATGAGTGAGAGTATTTTCACTCTTCTTGTGTGTATATATTTATATATATATATATATATATAGAGAGAGAGAGAGAGAGAGAGAGATATTTAATACACAAAAGCCATGAATATCCTGTAAATTATATCCTTATAAACGGTGAGTTCTGATGTCATCAGTTATAAACGGTGAGTTCTGATGTCATTTCTGTCACATGACTCACTGAAACTTGTGTATTATATGAATAAAGTACCCCCAGTTGTAAAATATGAGGATATTAGAAGTTACTTCGGAGTTTCATGACCTGTATAAAAACACGAGGCCGAACTCCTCGGTAACTTATAATATCCTTATATTTTACAAGAGGGGGTACTTTATTCACTATATATATATACTGGAGGGACTGGACTTGCCCCTTAGCACAAACATCAGTGATTGACACCTTAACCCCAGACATTTCTTCAGCCATTTCTGAGACCGTATATTGCAGAGTAAATTAAGGATACACCCAAGAGGTTCTTAGTTATTACTCTGTAAAGTCAGGCTCTACTGCTATATGTGTAGGGCATTTGGTGGATAGATAGATAGATAGATAGATAGATAGATAGATAGATAGATAGATAGATAGATAGATAGATACGTAGATAGATGATAGATAGATAGATAGATAGATAGATAGATAGACACGTAGATAGATGATAGATGTATAAATAGATGGATAGATGGATAGATGATAGATCGATAAAACATAGATCATTAAAGGGCATTGTGCAGTCACTGGAGGTTGTTCTTTCCCAACATTGTCCATGGCAGCACATGACTAAGGTCACTGTTAGTAATTCCCAGATCCCAAATACATCACTGTGGTACATGGGTTCCCCAGACCCCAGCTATAAACTTTGAGAAGCTGGAGATTTGGGGGGTGCCAATCTGAGATGAGCCACATTGCCATACAATTGACTAGCACGGTGCAAGAAGCAGGTAATTGTATCCCACAACCGCTGGAAGGTCCTGTCTTGGAACTTCCCAAATATACACATACACTATATTCCTACTTTCATCCAAACTTGGCATTTCCAGTGTATCTTTGGGAAACTGCAGCATATATAAGAGCTACTTTATGTAACTGATGTATTTATTATTACTTAGTATTTATTATTATCCCATCAATAGTTACTGCTAGAAGTATTAAAAACCAAACCATAAATCAGACCTGTAATGACAGTTATTGAGATCCAAGCACAGAATATCCCGCCGGGGGGAGATACATTGCTCGGAGGGCAGTTATTGTTACGTTCAACTGCACTCAATGGAAAAATCAGATTTTACAAAGCTTAGGAAAATGATTAACAGAGGTTAACATTGCATTAGAAGCCTAATCTATTATTAACGTGCCTCAGTAATAATGAACCTTTGGTGTCTGTGCTCCAGAGCTGTCCCCAAACTACCTGAGACTCCTCAGCATTCAATTAAATCTGTCAGAGCTAAATCTGCTGCCTGCCCCCATTTACACGATACATCAGTGGGCCAGTTCCTATTCATTCTCGGCTGAACTCGGCACTTTATTAAATCAGTGGCTTTTCTGTAATTATTTTAGCATCCGTTTATTAATTAGATCTTTAATTACTGTTTCCGTGTCGACTTTAAACGGGCACCGCCATCGTGTGATTAACCCCTTTTTGTGAGAATGGAATATTTTTATTATTTGAATATTTGTATATTGTATACAAGCTTCACATGGCAAGGAAAGAGTTAATCACAGGGGGGGGAGTAATTTGTTAAGAGCCCTTCAGTAATTATAATCACATTCTCAAGACTTCGCCCAATGAGCCATTTGGCTGATAAACACGCCGGTTTATTATTGTATTCTAGTAAGTGCTGCACAGAGCCAGACCAAGTAGTACAGGTATGGGATCCGTTATCTGGAATCCCGTTATCCAGAAAAGTTCCAAATTACAGAAAGGTTGTTTTCCCCAAGAATATGGAGGTGTGGCGCTCAGTAGAACATCACCCTGTTATTTTTATGAAGAGGAGTGCTGGACTGGGGTCTGAAATAAGCAATTATAACCATTGGGGGCTGCCTAATAAACCAGCGCCCCCCAATAGAGTCTTGCGTGGAACCGATTTCTAAGGGACCCTCCTCCCTTTCCAGCAAGACCAACCTGTTGGTGAAGTTAGTGGCAGGAATTTCACTGGCGGGTTTGGGTTCAGTTCAAAATAAGGGTCCACTGGCTCAGGGGTTTGTGTGTTCTCTAGGTCAGGGTTGGGTGAGGGTTTCTGGGGAGGATTGGGTGCATGTTGTCTAGTGGAGAGTTGAGTGCAGTTTCTCTAGGGGAGGGTTGAGTGCATGTTCTGTAGGGGAAGGCTGAGTGTGGGTTCTATAGGGGAGGGTTGGGAGCATGTTCTGTAGGGGAGGGTTGAGTGTGGGTTCTATAGGGGAGGGTTGAGTGTGGGTTCTCTAGTGGAGGGTTGAGAGTGGGTTCTTTAGGGGAGGGTTGGGTGCATGTTCTGTAGGGGGGGTTGGTGCAGGTTTTTTATTGAAGGTTTGAGAGTGGGTTCTCTAGGGGAGGGTTGGGAGCATGTTCGGTAGGGGAGGGTTGGTGCAGATTTTTCATTGGAGGGTTGAGAGTGGATTCTCTAGGGGAGGGTTCCGTGCATGTTTTCTAGTGGAGGGCTGAGTGCAGGTTCTCTAGGGGAGGGTTGGGAGCATGTTCTGTAGGAGAGGATTGGGTCTGGGTTCTCTAGTGGAGGGTTGAATGTGGGTTCTCTAGGGGAGGGTTGGGTGCATGATCTCTAGTGGAGGGTTAAGTGCGGGTTCTGTGGGGGAGGGTTGGGTGCATGTTCTCTAATGGAGGGTTGAGTGTGGGTTCTCTAGGGGAGGGTTGGGTGCATGTTCTCTAGTAGAGGTTCTGTAGGGGAGGGTTGGATGTATGTTCTCTAAGGGAGGGTTGGGTGCGGGTTCTCTAGGGGAGGGTTGGGGGTGGGTTCTCTATGGGAGGGTTGGGACAAATGTAATAGTTTTTGTGAACCAATCGACTGCATTCAAAGAGGGTGGGTGTTGGGCAGTATGTGGGCTGGAACACCCCAAGCTTGTGCATCATTCAGAAGTGCAGCCTAGAGAGCAAGACAAAGGAGAGCACCTCCCACCACAAATTGCAGCCGGCACATATTATTGTCCAAAAGCCATAGGGCCCTACGGGGTATATATTTTGCATCCCTTAGTGATCTTGTACTTGTGTCTGACACAGTGGTAAATGAGCCCTGTAGATTATCTTGACTGATATACAGACTAAACCTTACAAACAAAAACCCTGTCTAAAAACCATGATCTGCAAAATAACATGTTATAAAATGTAACCACTTGCTCTTTTATTTTATTTGCTAATAATATATTTGAGTTTTTTGTCCGTCCGATCTCATTGTATTAATATGACTTTCTTGATATTTCAGGCCAGCACCCAGGTGTCCCCCTCAGCTGCCAGGGCCCATCAAGCCACCTCAGCGCAAGTGAGAAGAAGAGACAATTCCGTGACGTTTGCACTATGCTCTGATTCCCGTTGGAGCTTGTTTACCGAAACATCACTTTTTTTTAAATGAATCTTTAACAAAGAAGAAAAATGTTAAATCTGATTATATTTGAAAGGACTGAGCGGTTGCGTTTGGTGCTACGCTTTCTAGCGGTGCTCTCTGTGTTTGCTCAGGTGCTCGTAAGTTATTAATTTATGGTGACTATTTAGTACAGTGCAGTGCGTTGTATTTCATGTATTTAACCAAAGATTCCGTTACAGAAAAAAAAAGGGAAATATTTTTATAGTTTTTAATACACTTGAAACCTGTTGCTTTATAGCATACGGAATGGAACGGAAGTTTTGCCGTCGCTCTTTTATGGAATGTTTAAAGCGATTGGCCGACAATGTTGAATCAGCCCCATCGCCTTAAAGTTGTAGTGCGTTGTTTCCTGCAAGTATTTAATCCATGGTGCCTTTTGTTATTTACTGTATATTGAACGGGACAGTATAATCACAGACATGTACAGTTCAATACAATATCCTTCAATAGATCGTTACTGCTGCACAGGATCGTGTGGGAGCCAACGCTATGAATGCATTCATCAAAAAGGGAATATGCTTATCCCCCCCCCCGGCCCAAGTCATAGTAAATCACTGCCTAACTTGCAATAATGTGATATTGATATTCGCTTATGTTCAATAATGTCACTTGTCTTATGAACGAGCCTAGAGAGGGGCCTAGAGATCTAACGTTTACAAACTATGGTGCTAAACTAAGGTTGCTTTATATACCGCACACTGGAGCGACCAATGTGATTTTACTTCTAATAAGTGTTATTAGCTTCATGGAAAAATATATGGCTTGTATAGCAGAATCAGCAGCATACCAAAACGGGGTATCGGGCTTGGAGGGCACATGATTAAGTGTCTTGGCGGCCCCTGTGGAGTGCCCCATACCCCTTTTTTGTATGCTGCTGGTTTTTCCCCTCCCTAAGCTGAGGGTCTGGGGCTGGTGCACCTGGAACACCTGTTCTACGTGGTGAATGATCAACATAAGTTGTGTCCTGTGGCCCCCTTTTTGGTGCTTTAATTGTATAGTGCAATAACTATCATGTCCAGACTGGTGGTAATTCCAGGGTTCTTTGGAGTCCATGCTGGACGGATGCATTGGTGCTCAACGCAAGGTGCTAGGAGCATGTATGGCCGCATGTATCCTTTGTAAAAACTTTAAATGCATGCTCAATTGTGCATCCAGGCCAATATGGCATCATCATTGTGCACTCTAGGGGTGGGCCAAGCTAATCAGGTGCCCTAGTCAACCCCGACCGGCCACCTCGCTCCCCACCATGCAATCGAGCGAACATGCGCTCATACACACAGCAATGACACATGCAGAAGGAGGTACCTGCCTAGCGCCTCCCTCATTGTTGTGTCCTAGGAAAGTGCCTCTTCTGCCTTCCCCTAGTTCCGGCCCTGGTGCAATTTTTGGGATTCACTTACTAACATTGGGCAATTAAGCACTGCATCGCGGCAGTAGCCCATAACAACCCATCAGCGATATGCTGCAGAAAACTGCAATCAAAAATGCGACTGGCTGCCATAGGTTGCATCAATACCAGACAAATATGCCCACTGTTACTAAATCAGTCTAGAGAACCCATCAGAGAAAAGTAGAAACCCAGAGAAATGTAGACTATTTACCACCTCTTATGCTGTCATGAAGTTCAGTACTCAATAGATGTTACTAAAGCCTGCACATTTTATTTTTGCTTCAGCCCAGCATGGAAAAGTATTTAGTAGAATTGCTGAAGAATTTCCTAGCATATTATAAGCACAAAGCCATTCTCTGCAGATTTGCATTTAAACAGGAGCGGCTCTATTGATTGCCTGAGTACAGGTACGCTGAGCTACTTCCCCAGCAATCTTTACCTTAAATGAACTCGATTAGTATCTTATTTAAAGGGATCCTGTCATCGGAAAACATGGGTTTTTTCGAAACGCATCAGTTAATAGTGCTGCTCCAGCAGAATTCTGCACTGAAACCCATTTCTCAAAAGAGCAAACAGATTTTTTTATATTCAATTTTGAAATTTGACATGGGGCTAGACATTTTGTCAATTTCCCAGCTGCCCCAAGTCATGGCTGCTGTTTTTCCTTCTCAATGTAACTGAATGTGTCTGAATAGGACATAGGTTTTTACTATTGAGTGTTGTTCTTAGATCTACCAGGCAGCTGTTATCTTGTGTTAGGGAGCTGTTATCTGGTTACCTTCCCATTGTTCTTTTGTTTGGCTGCTGGGGGGAAAAAGGGAGGGGGGTGATATCACTCTGACTTGCAGTACAGCAGTAAAGAGTGATTGAAGTTTATCAGAGCACAAGTCACATGACTTGGGGCAGCTGGGAAATTGACAATATGTCTAGCCCCATGTCAGATTTCAAAATATAAAAAAATCTGTTTGCTCCTTTGAGAAATGGCTTTCAGTGCAGAATTCTGGAGCAGCACTATTAACTGATTCATTTTGAAAAAAATAATTTTTCCCCATGACAGTATCCCTTTAAGACAAAACTCGAATGTCTAAAACTCGAATGAATATTACCAACCTGAAAACTCAAAACGAATTTGAATCTAAGTAGACGGAACCCGATTCGAGTTTTTTTTCTCCGAATGTCATGAAGGCTATTGAAATCTTCAAATGGATCACTGGACCTCTGCCATTGACTTCTACATGAACTTGGCAGGTTTTAGGTGGCGACCTATCGAATTCGAGTTACTTCCAGGGTGGAGGTATGATCAGTTTCAAATTCAAATTTTTCCCAACTCAGAATTGTGTGTTTTGACCAAAAATCAACTCGAAAAATTAGAATTTACCATTCGAGCCTTAATAAATCTCCCAAGAGTGTGGTGCATTTAAAGATACAGTACATGATACAGTACCTGCTTTTTAGGTAATAGCCCATTCCCCTTTTCCATTTCACTGGCAAAAATTCTGGTTCAAGATTGTCCGAGGCACGGCGGTTGGGGACCCCTGTGTTAGACTACTGCAATGTTAGCATACGGGGTGCTGTTTCGAGAGATGTAACACCTCAATTTTGGGCTAAATGTAATGTTTACTGTTACCATTAAGGGATAATTTCTTTAAAGAGGTTCTCATTCAAAGAGCACTTTTGGATAGTGTTTGGCTGTGCTTCCAGATATGAAGAAAAGAATGGAGCATTGGGCGGTACTAGGCAGCCCTGTCCTTAAGTAAAGGGCCTGTTGCTGGCTGCATCCGTCCTTTGTGAATACAGTGCATCAACACAGGGGGCGTTGTATTCACAGGGTGAACACATATCTCTAGGTTGTTTGTAGGTGTAGAAACCTGCTTCAAATTACCTTCATGCAGGGAAGGGTGCAAAGTGCAAAAAACATGGTGAATGAGCTATTTAATGTTTGGTGTCTATGGTTTGCTCTTCCCTGGTAGTATCCACTTAGGGTTTATGTAATAAAGAGCATTAAGTTTGCCCACGAGAAGTTACCCATAGCAACCAATCAATAGATAGGATGTACTGGTCAACTGTTTAAAAGAAAACATCTTATTGGTTGCTATGGGTGCTCCTGTGCAAACTTAGGGGTATATTTATCAAAAGTTAATAGTGAAGTTCCGCCACTAGAGTGAAATTCCGCCACTCTCCATTCATTTCTATGGGATTTTTATAGGCGTATTTATCAAAGGGTTAACTTTCACTTTCACCCATTGATAAATACGCCTTTCAAAATCTGATAGAAATGAATTGAGAGCTGCGGAACTTCACTCTTTGATAAATTTACCCCTTAGGGCCTTATTTATCAAAATCCAAATTTTTCTGTTTATTTAATTTAAAAAGTCTGACCAAACTAGAATCCACGATTGGACCTGATTTATTATTAAAAAATCACGTTTAAATCTAATTGGGAACAAACACAAAAATCGTGCAAAAATCCGAATTGTCTGTTTTTTTTCCCGAAACCACTTTTTTTTCCCAAAAAGCACAAATTTTTGGCTGAAAAGTCTGAAATAGTCGTATTTTCGGGCTAATTCCAGCGCAGACTACAGAAACATACAAATAGGATAGGGACCTCTCCCACTGACTTAAATAGAACCTTGGCAAGTCTGAGATGCCGGATTTTAATATTTCCATCCTCTGGATATAATAAATCTTGAAAAATGTGAGGGTTTTTTTCCCCACTAAAAATTCAAATTTTGTAGTAAAAAACTTTTGGCATTCAGACTTTAATAAATAACCCCCTTTTATTACATATGGGGGTTATTAATTAATGAAAGAAGAACATATAGTTATCTGCATTGTAACTAAAGAACGATGACAGTTTTCTTTTAGTTGTACTGTGTCTGGCAGAAAGTATACACAGCCTTGCATTTCAATACAAAAGAATAGGTGAAAGGGCAGTTTGTTTATTAGGACACTACTTTATCAGTAGAAAAGCCGTTAAGCCATTAAGCACAAAACAAACAGATATTCCAGCTAATAACCTATTATATCAGCTTCTTCCAACCATTAAAGAATAATGCTTTCACTAATTATGTATTACACTTTCACTATCCACATACCCATTCCATAAACAGATGCATTTCTTTGTCTTTCTCTCTGCATGCGGTACATCAGGTCAGGCTGGTATCATTAAACACACCGGAGAATCGTCTTCAGTAAGATTTATGTTTTGCGGGGGGGAAAAAAAGGAAAGCAATAAATAAACCATGAAAATCAAAATCAAATTTCATACTTTATACTCCAGAATTCGTTTCTGCCGAGTGGTGAAGGTGGATACGTTAATTATGGAGCCGTGGTCCCATCAAAGCCAATGCCTCGCTAAATCCTTATTGTATTCAACATAAAATGATATTATCCGCAAAGTTTATAGTTTTATTTTGTACATTTTCATAAGAATACTATAATGTCAGATTTGCCTTTTCTGAATTAAATATACATTTGTGGCAATATAAAAAAAACCCGTAATGGGACGTTTATTCATTGCAAATTTCTCTCCCTTCTTTGTATTCTCTGTATCTGAATTTATATTAACATTTATATGACATGTATAATCCTACAATAAATGATCTACACTCACAGGGCTTAAGCCAGGAATACACTTTTAGAATAAATTCTTACCCTTGTCCTTAGCAATGTCGGGACCTCTTTATTTGGGGTGTACCCTCAGATTTGAGTGCAAATTTTGTAATGAGCCAGATTCAATTAAATTCACGGTTTATCACATGAAAAGTCACAGACACGATTCAATTCGAGGAGAAAAAAGTTTTCTCCTAATTCAGTTCCAGCTCAAACGCAGAGTTTTCACATGATAAACAAGGAGATACGTTTTTTCTGAATTAATTTGCATCACAAATTTAATCCGGTCCATGGGGTAAATATTTCAAAGAGTGAAGTTAGAGATCGCCACAGTTCTCTATAGTGAAATTCTGCCACTCTCCATTCATTTCTATGGGATTTTGAAAGGCGTATTTATCAAAGGATGAACTTTCATTTTTACCCATTGATAAATACTCTTTTAAAAATGCCATTGAAATGAATGGAGATTGGCCGAATTTCACTCAAGAGGACTGCAGCGATCTCTAACTTCACTCTTTGATAAATATACCCCCCATGACTTTTCATGTGATACACTTTTTCGCTCACTGAATTGAATCTGGCGCAATGTATGAAAATACCTCTTCTAAAATTAAGCCAAACCAGTCATTGCCAAAACAGGTTCCACTCCATGACATTCTTGACAATTCTGTGCTTCCTACAGTGTCCTAAGAGTTTGGGAAAGATCCTTTAAACTTTCAGCGGGATAATAACCCCATACATAAAGTGTCAAATTCAGTTCTGTTATCTCATGATTTATCATGTGAAAACTCATGGATGAGATTCAGCTCGAGGAGAGAAAAAAAATTCCCCTTATTGAGTTCCAGTTTTTCCCATTAGACTTCAATAGAGTTTTCACGTGATGGACGGTGAGATACGTTTTTCTACATTGAACTGCATCTCAAATTGAATTTCATCCGTGAGTTTTCACTTTTCTTGCTGAATTGAATCTGGCCCAATGTCTCTTAAAATCAATCAACTTATCAATCTTGAGTATCCTCCATCAGTTGTTGTCTTCTAAAGAACCCAAGCCTACTCCAGAAGTAGTCGGGGTAATTTTGCCAGAGTTTGATGGTTATAGATTGACTTTCCAACTGTTCACTGTTCTGTGAACTCGAGTGAGGCCTGGTGAAAGCCATAGTGTGACCAGCTGTTTGTAGACACAACAACAATTTGTTTGTGAGACTCCATGAAGCACAATCTTTTGTGTGTCCCCCTTTATAATCCGGTGTCTTGAGATTTAAGGAATCTTATCATAATACATGTACACTGCAGTTCACACACTGTTGAGTAAGTGCTGTATGGTTCCTTAGATAATTGTTCCAAACAAGAACTACACTGGACCTCTAAATGATGGTATCAGAATATGGATATTACCTAATAAATAATGAGGCTACAGTTGTCAGTAGGGTTCAACTCAATCCAAAATGGTACCAGGCATCCACTATTTATGCAATTTTTATTGTCAGTGCAAGAAAACATTTAGGACAACAGCAATACTATAGAAATAGCCACACATTTCAGATTCCTGTGTATCCTTGTTCTCAAAGCTGTCACTTATATCCCTCTCAGATCTGTGACCATCTACTTCTACTCTTGCTGTGTTATTTTCTACCTTGTACCCATGTAGAAATATTTATCCGCAGTTTATCAAAGTATTCTATTTGGAACCCCGTGGCTATCATCCTAGCCCTCTCCACTTCAGAAACTACATCTTGGAGACAAAGGCTGACTATTTTATTACTGTTCTTTGTAAAGAAGAATCACTTGAGACATGCATGGGGCAGATTCACTACAGGGCAAATTGTCGCCAGCGACCACATCACACCACTGTGCCAGGCGCAAAGTCGCTAACGCTAAGCTAATTCACCAAAATGCAAATTTTCGACTAGCTAGCGACTTTTCACTAGCATTACTTCGGCAGTGCGAGCATTTCACAGCAAAGATTCGAAAAGTCTCTACCGTTAGCCACTTCGCCCTTTAGTAAATCTGCCGCAAAGAGTTAATTGTCCAGCTAATGGTTGTCCAGTCAAAGCATTACTGCCAGAGAACTCCAGTGTTATAAATCTTCTCATAATACAGGATTTTACTCACTCATGCGCTAATATAAAAACTTTACAGCTGGGGACTATTAAAAGAATAATACCTCCATAGCAAATTGTAGCACACTGAAATCTGAAAACAGTTACTTTTGTATATATTTTGAGTCACCCAGCTCTCTGCACACACATTCTCAAAAATAAAAGCTAATTTTTTAAATTGAATTTGAACTCAAATTGAACCTCGTCCATGACTTCACGTGATAAAACTTTCTTCTCACTGAATTTAATCTGACCCAAGGTAAGGTCCACACAGAATGGGTTTATGAAGATGAAATTGACTGGCCTGACTTCAACCAACACCTTAGGAAGGAACATTGATGCAAACCACAGCTGATCCTGGACTAATATTAGTGCCTGTCCTCTTACATATGGTTGGAAGCAAATCCCACCAACAATGTTACCTAGATAAGAGAAGAAGATTGAGGCTGGTTTAGCAACAAAAATAGGACCAACTTTACATTAATACCCTTGGTTTTGAATGAGATGCTGGGACAGGCAGATGACAATGCAGTGTATATGAATTAATTGCTGGTTTTTCTCTAGAAATGTCCAGCCAAGATCGTCTGCATGTTTTTCTGCTGTCTGATCTATTGATATTACTAAATATACATTATCAGTTAGAGGAAAGTATGCAGCACACCTTAGGGACTTAATAAATAATATTGCCATACACTTGCAAGTTCTATGTGCTCTTATCAAGCTATATATATGAGATTATGCATTATTTTGTATTATATTTATTAGGGATGCACCGAATCCACTATTTTAGGATTTGGCCAAATCTTGAATCCTATTTGACTGAATACTGAACCAAACTCAACCCCTAATTTGAATATTTAAATTAGGGGGGGAAGAGAAAGAATTTTGTCGAAAAGTCATGTAATTTTTTGCATTCGGTTTGGTTCAGGCATTTGGATTTGGCCGAATCCGAATCCTGCTGAAAAAGGCCAAATCCTGTACGGAATCCTGGTGCATCCCTAATAATAATATAATTATAAGTTGCTGAAGGGTTCTGTGGCCATATCAAGTCACACAGCTGTAAGCCCGTTCTTGGTGGTTTCCAGTAATAGTGATATTTAGCAGTATAGATGGACTCCAAGAACAAGTATATAGGGAACATGTTGTAAGGCAGCCTTCACCACACACTGGCGCTCCAGTGATTTAATGGCATTTAAAGGGGATATATCACAAAAATAAAAATGTAATATAAGCTTCATCTCACTGAAATAAGACATTTTCTAAATATATTTAAATTATAAAATTTAATTATAATTAAATTTGGAGGATTATTTTGCTGAAGCCACTGGTTCTGCAGAGTTGGAGAAAGTTTGTATTAAACAATCTATAAACTATAAAATCCACATTAGACAACACAGGACCCAGTTCAGTCTGCCTATTTTGATTATTAATCAGTCTTGCTGTATCGGCTTCTGGCAGATATTTGTCTTGTGCTGTTTTGATAAATTATGACGATCCCTAAGCAGCAGCCCAGACCACACTGAGCATGTGCATAGTCTTGGTCTTGCAAAGATGTTTAACAAAGTTACAAGATGGTGGCCCCCTGTGGCCAACTTTGAAAGTATAAATTATTTGTTTCATTAGGCTTCTGGTGCAGTAAGTTCATGATTATGTTTAGTATACAAAATACAGCATTTCTAGCCTTATTCTATTTTAGACTTTACTCCCCTTTTAATTCATCTTTTTGGGGGGTGGTTGCACCCTTCGCCTAAAACATGTATAAGCTCACCTTTTTATAATAACTGGCTCTGTTGGAAATCCCGTTTCTCTGTGTGCAAGGTGTTTGCCAGTCATTTTGTTAGCGTTTCTTTGTGGTGGAGTTCGTTTTTAGAGTTAGCTCTAAAATATCTACTACAAATTGAAGCCCCCCCTAGAAGACATAATGGGCCTACCTGCCAATCAAAATCTGATCCTCTGCATGAAGAGAGCATTAAGAGTTACAGGTTGCATAGAAAAATGGAAGAGTAACTTGAATATTTCACAAATGGTACAGAATGTTTAATTAATTATATTTAGAAAGTGTCTTACTTCAGTCAGATGAAGCTATATTAAATTTTCATTTTCATGTTAGATCCCCTTTAAGAAAAAAGCGAGCACATCAGATACTGGCTGGACACTAGAAGGTGTATAGACTGATCAAGGCTTAACAATAAATAATAGAGTGGATGGGCCCAAACCAGTGCACAAATAAAGTTGGAAGGTACAAGTGCACATCAGCACTCAGACATATATAGTTTTAAGACATGGGTAACTGTAAATGGTATGATGTCACAATGTGTTGGTTATACAAATACTGATCACTGGATTCACTCCACATCTTCTACCTCCTTGTCTCTGCCTACACCCTGCCAAGCTGTACTTGTTTCCACCATTATAATATCATAGAGAATTGATAGAATTGAAAGTGTGTCCAACAGTAATGTAACTGTCTTCCAGGCCTGGGCAAAGAATGTGCACCCGGGCCCCTCCTATACTTACCGCCACACAGAGGCACGATTTCCAAAAGGACCTGAGGGGGAGCGGACCCTGGTGCAATTGCACCATCTCCTCCCCCGGTAGTTACGCCACTGGTGTCCAAAAGTGAAGGTCCTGTTAATAGCAGAGAGAGAGAGAGAGATACAGGCAAAAAACTGCACGCAACCAATCACAAAGAATACATAAAATCTATTTCTGTAATTGTGCATGTCTTGTTTTGAACTTGGCACATGGCACAGCTAAGAAAGCCAGACAGTGTCGGACTGGCCCACCGGGATACCAGGAAAACTCCCGGTGGGCCCACGTGTTTCTCTTGCTTCTAACATTTTGGCCTATTTCATGGCCATTCTCTATTTCTTTATGGCAACAAAGAAGCGTAATGGAAGAAAAGAGTATAGTATGTAGAGAAAAGAGACTAGGAGAATAAAGAGGTTGAATGAGGAGAGGAGGTATAATAGTTTGGAAAGTGTGATTGTCAACAGCACTTCTGCTGCCAAAAATTATAATTTTGTAACAATTAAATTAAAAACAAAAATCAAAAGTGCTGCTTGTATCCAATGATACCAAATAGTTTCACAGTGACATCAGTCTTCATAATAAACATAGGTCTCTTTGGAAAATATTTTATTGCTTTAAAGGGAAAAAAACAATAATTAGAAAGATATGGAATGAATCGTGTATCCAGGTATACTGCATTGTGCAAGCTCATCAGTGCTACTCCCTCTACAGCTGCTTACAAATGAGAGTTATTTTAAGATTCCCTTTTCCATTAAAGTGAAAGTTCAAGATTAATCCAAGTAATTAATTACCTGACCCGAAATGTAATTGTTTCAGAGCACTGCCAGCATCTCAGGTACACAAGAGGGTAATACATAACAGCTGTAATAATTGTACAGAGGCTGCTGATAATTTGAATTTACATCTGACAATATAGATTAACTTATTTAAAGGAAGACTAAAGCTTAACAAAGAAGTGGGCTAGAAATGCTACATGTTGTGTTTTTACCAGTCCAAGCTGCCCACGATCCTTTAACAGTGTAGGTCTCCAAGGAAATGCCGCCACCCATTAAAAATGTAAAGGTTAAATTATGTTTGAGGGTAGAACTACATGGAAGATTTCTGTGCGTTTCTGTTGGATCCGACGATGTAAGTAATACAAAAGTCGGATGGTGTCGCAGCGTTCATCCGACATGACTGAACGCTACAACACCATCCGACTTTTGTATTACTTACCTTGTTTCCCGTCGCATCCAACTTGACGCAGGCGTTTTGTCGGCCAGCGTCGGATCCGTCAGAAACGCACAGAAATCGTCCGTGTAGTTCTACCCTAAAATTGCAATTTTGAGGGTAATCTCCATGTAATTTCCCATAATGAAGTATTTTTACCAGAATTCCAGCAGTGTTGCTGTTGCAAGGGGGCATTGCACCTTACACAATTGCCAACAATGCATCAAAATTAAATGCACTCACACTTCACCCATAAATTGGATGAAAGTTTTCCAAGTCCAGTTGGCCTCATTTTCAGCATTCAGCATGAGAGTGACGTGTGCTCCACAGACTTTATATGCAAGTGCCCTGCACCTATTAATGCTGTGTGCTGAGGGAACCCTGGAGCTACGGAGTTAATGGTAAGCTTCAGGGTTTCTCAGTGAGGCTGAGCTCCGTAAGTAATTGGTGCAAGTACCTTGAAAGGGGTTTAAACTTTTTAAACCAACTTTTATGATGTAGAGAGTGATATTCTGAGACAATTTGCAATTGGTTTTCATTTTTTATTATTTGTGTTTTTTTTGTGATTTAGCTTTTTATTTAACAGCTCTCCAACCATCTGGGTGCTAGGATCCAAATTACCCTAGCAACCATGCCCTGATTTCAATAAGAGACTGGACTATAAATAGTAGAGGCCTGAAAAGTCAGATGAGTAATAAAAAATATCAATAAAAGTACATTAGTTGCCTTACAGAGCATTTCTTTTTTTTAGATGGGGTCAGTGACCCCCATTTGAAAGCTGGAAAGAGTCAGAAGAAGAAGGCACGTAATTAAAAAACTATACAAAATAAAAAATGAAGACCGACTGACCATTCTATAACATACTATAAGATAACTTAAATGTGAACCATCCCTTTAATAAATGGGGTTTTACACTCAAACGACTGCAGGTAAATTTGCGTGTTTTTGTTGCATGTTTATATATACATTATATATATAAAATAAAATTCAGATTCACATTAAATGGCAGATCAGTCTTTGCAGTCTGCATCAGAATTTAATAATTAGTCCTGTAGCATCAGCTTCTATTATAGATAAACCTCATTCTCTCCATGATGATCCCTAAACTTAACCTTTTGGAGCAGGCACTCAATGAAGGCAAACTTCCAACAGGCAAATAGTTCAAAGTGAAGAAAGTTTATTGTGTCCACAGCCTTGCGTGTTTCGTGTCATAGGCTATCCCTAATCTTAGCCTCTCAACAGCTGCCTTGAGTTTACTGAGCATGTGCAGTGTCACTGACACTCAAAATGTGACCCAGTAAGATCCAAAATGAAGAGCTTCTGGGGACAACTTTGAAGGCCTGTTATAGGGCTGCTGACCCTCTCGGCTAGTTAAGTAAGTTTAGTAGTTAAAACATACAGTATAAATATGGTTTTTAGTACTCTCTTAACCAAATGTATGGTGAATATGAGGTTCGTTGTATTAAAGTTTATTATAATATATTAACATACAAAAGTGGAATAGAAAATAACTAGAAGAACAGGATTCACTGAAGGTTCTGGGTCAGAGCCGCAAGGTTTCCAGTGTTTTCAAAGTCAATCGCTGAGTTACAGACTTTTTAGTCCTTCCAAAATGGCCACCACACTCTAGCAGAGAAATAAGGAAGCAATTGACATTAAACCATTTAACATCATTGTTATAATAACATTCGAGAAATGAAATTACAAACATTTTACCTCTCTGTTGAAAGCTTTAGCCATGTCGGTCATGCCAATGCCATACTGGATAAGGGAGAAAGAAGATGTATTTTTGATATTCATCCTAAAACTTAGGGGGTTATTTACTAAACCTCGAATAATATCTGGTCTGGCTTTTTGGGGCAAAAACTCGTGGGAAAAAAACCCAAGATTTATTATGCCCTGAAGCCAGAATCCAAAAATCTACCATCGCAGACCTGTCCTGTATAAGTCATTGGTAGAGGTACCAATCTCAATTTGAAGTTATCGTGGTTTGCGCTGGATTTAGCCCGAAAATCTGACTTTTTCAGGTGGTTTTAAGTAGGGATGCACCAAATCCAGGATTCGGATCGGGATTCGGCCTTTTTCAGTAGGATTCGGCCGAATCCTTCTGCCCGGCCGAACCGAATCCAAGTCTTAATATGCAAACTAGGGGTGGGGAGGGAAATTACATGACATTTTGTCATGTAATTTCCCCTAATTGCATATGCAAATTAGGATTCAGATTCAGTTTGGTATTCGGTCGACTCTTTTGTGAAGGATTCGGGTTTGGCTGAATCCAAAATAGTGGATTCGGTGCATTCCTAGTTTTAAGGCAAAAACTCTATAAAAAAAAAAAAACGATTCGGGGAAAAAAGCCAGAACAATGTGAGCAATTCGGATTTTCGCTTGATTTTATCAAGTTTTTCCGAGATCAGATTAATTTGGGTTTTTATAAATAAAATATGAGATAAATTTGGATTTTAGTAAATAACCCCCTTACTGTTTACAAAAAGTTGATGTCAATGATCAGATTAGATTGTATTACCTCGTTTTTAATGCTGTGGTCGGCTCCTTTTTCTAGAAGCAGATGAACTAAAGATTCATGGTTATTCAAAACAGCCACCTGGAAAATCCACATACATACAAATGAGGATATTGATGAACAAGATCACCACAAAAAAATAGAATAAAATCTGTTGAAAATCTGAGTACAGTGTAGGCACTTACAGAGTAACCCATCTATCCACCACTGTAATTCTACTTTGTTTTTTTTCTTTTTTCATTTTCTTTTTCTCTTTTCATTCTTAGGACAGTCCAAACCCACTGAATGTTTGGGAAACCCCCATTCACTGATATCACCTGTGTGGGGATTTCTGGGAAATCTTTCTCTCCCCTGTTTTTGCATTTTGGTCTAAGGATAGAAAGCCTTTAAATTAGCAGCGCCTCTCAGTTCACGACTATAGTGGGTGAGATCCTGTACTTTCTGGTGGAAATATAGCCATAGGTAAAGGCACCGATTCCTGGCACTGACGAGGTTATTTGGGACCCCTTGAGAAGGAGGCTTTAGACCAATTCTTACATCTGGTTTTTCAAACATATCTGCACATTTTTAAAACATGGGGGTAACAGACCCCCTAAATCACCAAGAATTATCTCAGTACCTGAAAAAAAAAGGCGCTAGTTAGAACTACTGAGGACTAATTATACAGGCATATACACAAATATTACAAATAAAGTAACGCATATTGATCCACAGGCTTCCATAGGTTATTAATTGGACATAGTCTTTGGGGGTTATTTATCAAGGTCCAAATTTATCTCAGTATTTCTAATATCAAACTTTGAGAAACTCCGAATTCCAGAATGGACCATATTTATAAATAAAAAAGCCTGAATATAGGGTTGGGCAAACTTCGGAGCTTTCCCCGAGAACTTCGAATTGTTCTGAGTTTTCCGCAAAACTACGTTTTTTTCTGACTTTTCAGAGTTTTTTGCGCCGAAACCCCGTTATCATCGGACAATGGTACGGACATCAGCGCAGACACGGAAACCGTCCCCACTGACTTATACAGGACCTCGAGCAGCTTTTAGATTCAGGGGGTTTCGGATTCTGAGTTTTTAGATCATCGGACTTTAATGAATCTCAAAAAATGTATAGGTTTTTTTTTTTGCTGCGAAAACTACGAATTATTTGAGTTTCAGATGTTAGGAGCTTGATAAATAACCCCATTTATGTTGTATATCTTTGTCTCTGTTTCTTTCGGTTGGTAAGGCATCTATGAATGAGATAAATAACAGCTAAATGTCTGTAGTGATAAAAAAAGATTTACGTTTAAGGATAGTAGAACGTTTACCATCAAAGGTGTCTTTCCATTGGTATCCTTAGCGTTTACTTCCGCTCCAGCTGCAATTAATAATCGGGCGATGTCTACGTTTCCCGAGATTGCTGCGATTCTCATGAGAGGCGTCCATTCCAAATGGGTGTCTTTACTGTCAATCTGAATCCAAACAGATATCATGTACTTAATTATGAATTACATCCAAATTCAGTAAAAAAAAAAAGTTAACTTAGGGAGTGGCTTCTTTCCATGAAATAAAACTGTGTTTAGCCGACAAACAGAAAAAAAGAGCAGCCCTTGACAAGGGGAATTATTGCAATGACCGTATTCCCATAACCATTAAGGTACCACTTACTAAAATGTATGGATTTTATATACCCAGTGCAACACCAATTTGTCCATGTGTCTACTAATATAAATACCAATTGCAGAATGGGAGGGAGCACTGTATTGTACAATAAAACTTGGACCAGGCATTATGTACAAAGTTCTCTTTTCATGCTGGTTTGGTATACATGAAATTGTGCTTAATTTAGAGACGTGTACACGTTCATGTGATGCCCACAATGGGGAAAATTTACTAAAGGGCAAATTTTCGCCTCAGAAGGCTTTGCCATACTTCGCACAACTTTGTCAGGCGTGAATACGCGTATTTATCAGAATGCAAAGTTTCGTCTTGACAGGTGAACGCTGGCTACGTTTCACCAGAAAAAAATTGTCAGTGTTGACATTTCTAAGCGAATTTTCTCTAGCGTTATTTTCTTCCTACCGAAACTTCGTTAGCATACTTGTGTTTACTTCAATTAAAATATGCCAGGTATATATATATATATAGGTCATATATATTTCTTTATTAGTGATTGTTGGTGAAATTGCTGGAAGCGGGCACTTATTATTAAAAATTTCCATGGAAACAAAAAATAGACAAAAAAGACCCTCTATTGTCCTAGACATAAGCCCACTCAAAAATGTGTGGCATGAGCTTCAAATGGTTAAAAAAAATTAAAAACAGTTACAACTTTTTAACACAATCCCAGATTAAAATATGAAAAAATGCCAGCGTTTTCCCTATTTTTATTAAGGAAACGATGTCACTGACACAATAATGTTGAGGATGAAGCTTCATCTTATCAATTCGCCAGGCAAAACAGACTCTAGTGAAAAGGATAACGGATTGGAAGGTTCGCACTTTGATAAATTTGTGGAGTAACGATCGTTCGCCTGAATGAAAATAAGCTCGGTGAAACTGAGCTTTTTTCACTAGCTAATTGTCTTCTTAGGGGCAAATTCCCAAAGCGGCGCAAATCCACTTCGCCCACTTCGCAACACTTCACCAGGCGTAAATTCGCCAGGACAACCCTAATTCCCTAAAATGCGAAGTTGCGTCAAGGGCGCCGGACTCTGGCGAAGTTGCGCCATCGCTGGCTAATTTGCATACAGCAGGAAGTGAACGTTTAATGGACATATATATTGCAGCAAATGCATTACACTACACAAGCCCGGGGAACCTTAATAAAATAAAATAGAGTTGTTATATTGCCCTACACATTAGCCCAGTGTATAGTTTATGTGCCATATGTTAGGAATGTAGGGGGGAACCCGGTTACCCAAAGAAAAATCTACTGTCTTTTGCAGGCTATCACACTGAAAAAAGTAAATGACGCCAGTGTTTTTTGGGAAAGAATTGAGGAAGTCCCATCCACTCCATTGCACTTCGCCTGGTCTGAGGCGGCGAAGGCAAGTCTGGCGCAAGAGGTAACGTTCAGTAAAATCCGTATCTTTCTGAATTTGCGTAGTTACGACCCTTTGCCAGAGCGAAACTTCGCCTGGCGATAAAGTGCGAATGATCGCTAGCGTTTGTCTCTTTTGCTAGCAAAGTTACGCCTGCGCCCTTTATGGAATTGGCAAAGAACCTAAATGATGTCTCGCTGGCGAATTTTCACTAGCGCTAGTCACTTCGCCCTTTAGGGAATCTGCCACTTAGCCTTTTAGTAAATTGGCAATGTCCTTGCATATTGTCTTTTTGTAAATTTTCACTAGAAAAGCCCACTTCACCCTTTATTAAATCTGCCCCAATGACTTGATTTGCGCACAATTCATAAACAGGTGCAAGGTTAATTTCCATGTCTCTTTACAATTTGTGCATTAAAAGTTGTATGCCAATTCACAGTGGTCACAATTATGCTGGAATTCTATTTAAAAAAAAGTGCATTATTGGAAAATAACATGCTGCATTGTGTTGTATTAATGCAATGTAAAGAGCCCCCATGGCCTAGTTTAAAATATCAACGTTTTTTTTCTGTACGCCAAGCCGTAAAGCTAGAACAAGTCTGTAATATGGCTACTGTAAAATCTTACTTAAGAAAGTACATTTTCCTTCTTTAAACAACAGTTCTCCAAGCATTCCTGGGGGAGCTGCTGAAATTTTTACAATATCTTTGCTTGAATGAATATATGAAATCAAAATAAACGACCCTGTTATTTATCTCTAATTTTCCTCGTATTCATTGATCTTCAAGAAGGGATTTTCTTAAATTTTGGCCTTTAAGGTGCTCCCGGAGGACTTGCATAAAATGCTCTCGTTCAGATTATTGATTTATTTTTTCTCTAAAGGTCTGCTGTTGTTTTCTTGTGAGCTGTACAGGATGCAGATTCTAACAGCTCCTTCTGTGTCAATTATAAGGAACTCTTGTCTGCACAGTAACTGTGTCAATCACTGAGGGGTGCCAATCTATTAGATGACCGCCCCTGTGCTAGCATTTACTAAATTTCTTTTGACTCCATATACAAACCATCAGGGGTGTAATTAGATGATACAAATTCATTTTTGGTCCCAACATATCCAGAGGTTGACCTGTTTTACCAATATATATATTGAAATTGTTCATTAATTAGGGACTCATGAAGCCCCCTATATATCCTGGGCTACCCAACAGCCACAGGGTCTGCTTCCTTTGTAGTTACACCCCTGCAGGCCATCAAGCTGCTGACTCAGTCAATATGATGGCTGCAGGAGGGCTGTATGATGGATGGCTGCTGAGCTTGCTGGTACAGGTATAGGGAGCAGTAATATAAATGAAAAAATTTTGCACACTTTCTTGCTCTCTTTATTTAAAAACCATCATGGTAAGGAGGGAAATGGTAATGCAGGACAGGGGGCACTGAGTGAAGCTCTTGCCTGGGGTGCTGAACTACCTTGTGTCTGCCCTGGCAAGGATGTCACTCATATGTGAAAACAGTTAAGTCATATAAGACATAACCATAAATCCATATGCCTCCTCCTCCCCTGTGTATAATACAGTACCCCAGCATATGATTAAACACCTTAGGGGCCACTAACAATCATTTTCAATTGCTAATAAACCCCCAGAACAAATACCAAAGTATGACACACACACAGGGAGCATAGGGAAGGCAGAACAGAGCAGGAGACAGGAATCAGGAGTAGTCTAATATGTACTACATACAGTGACACAGTGCTGGGGCTCCATTAGCATTTTGAATAAGGTGTGAACAGGTGAACAATGTGGGCAGTTTCAGTCTGGGTCTCAGGTATGAACAGTACAGGCCTTTAGAATATAAACAATAGAGGTGTCACAAGTGTGAACAATACAGGGGGATCACAGGTGTGAACAATACAGAGGATTACAGTGTGAATTTGAGGTTTAAACAATGGAGGGGCCAGTCAATCTCTGTAGAGATACCTATTAAAGTTTACATATGGTAAGCAGACACAGCAGGCAGACTTTGATGTGGAGGGCCATATAAGGGGCCCTGCCCTACTTCATATATGCAATGGTAGTAGCACTTTACTGAAGGCAGCATACTATTTTCCTAGAGGGTTATTTACTAAACTCCAAATGCAAAAATCCCCAAAAAAATTAATATAATAATTTCCCACACCAGTCAGTTGAACTGAAGAAGCTGCTCGGATGAGTAGTGAAACGTCTTCATTGATTACTCAGCAAGTCCAGTTGTTTTTAGATTTACCTATACTAGATATAACATGACCTGGATGAATGAAAATCTTCATAGTCATATCCCCAAAAAATTGTGATTTTGTTTTTATAAAATCAGACTTTTAAAAAATCACGAATTTTTTGGAATTTATTAAACCCCGAGGATGGTAAAATCCGAATTAAACCTGACGAGGTTGCATATAAGTCAATGGGAGAAGTCCCAATGATTTTTGATCTGCGCTGGGTTTGTGCAAAATACCCCGTTTTACCCCCGGTTTTTGGGCAAAAAAGCATATGAAATATGAGTTTTTGGTGAAAAATCTGAAAAAATTGTGAAAACCTGATTTTTTTTCCCGCACAGCAAGTTTTCGGGAAAATGTAATAATAAATAAGCGTAAAAAACCCGCGCGGATTTGATCGGCGTTTGTATCAGAAAATGTTGAGATAAAATCGGACTTTGATAAATAACCCCCTTAGTTTTCAAAGTGAAACAACACCTACACTATAAAAGGAATGGGATGCATGGAATCAATAATCTCCAGTGAACACTATTTAATGCAACAGCCCTTATATTGTTTTTTTCAATTACCTTATTGGATGACTGTGAAGGCTTCTGCACTATAAATCCTATGTTTGCTTCCTCTCCTAGGTCATGCTGTACACGTGGCTCGTTATTTTTATAATCAAAGTGATTAATCTGCCTGTACCATCAGCAATGGCTATGTGCAATTTCTTTCCCTTTAATTTGAAGAAACTACCTGGTTTTTTATTTTCTGTTACAAGAGGGATCATTCATGACCCCTGGGGTCCAAGAGCGCAACCCTTACTGCTCAAAGCCCCCTGGATGCTGCACTCTAAACCAAGTACTGGATGAAAAATCTGACACTTAGGGGGTTATTTACCATATATGTATTAATAATCATCAATCAGTTATTATTGGCACGCGTATGGCCAGTTTGTGATGTATAAATCAGGGATTGAAACCTTCACTACTGTACTAGCCTAGACTAGAAAAATACAGAAGACAGTTACAATTCAGATTTATTAAGAATTATGCCAACCAATGCTTTGCCTCCAACCAGATCCCCTCAGTGGTAGAGTTGCAGCAGTGATTCTAATATCTGAACGGCATTTTCTTTTCTTTAATTATATTTGCTGTGCCAAACCATGTCAGACTACTGGATGCCGTCTTCAATGAAGCTTAAATATCATGACAAATGTGCTTAAAATCAATTATATAAGCAAAGAGGTTTTTGGCAAAAGAAAAATAGAAGAAAAAGTATTCACGTACCTTACAGCCATCATCAATCATCCACTGAACAACTTTCAAATGGCCTCCGTCTGCTGCCCAGTGCATTGCTGTACATCCTCCTTTATCTCTGCTTTCCCACGAGGCTCCTTGTCCTCTTAAATACTGCACAATATTAAGGTGGCCAGCAAAACAAGACAGCATGACACTGTGGGGACCAATAAAGTCAGGTGTGACATATATAATACCAAAATGTTAGGATATAGTAAAGCAGTGAGAGTTGCAGTTCAGTATCAGCAAACAGATATCCATACATTAGAATGCCTAACATGTAAAACAATGTTTGGTTTGACTGAAAACAGAATAGAAGTCGCTATGGATCTTAAGCTATGCCAGGATTCCCATCCAGCCGTGGGCCCATATTTTATCAAATTTTGCAGGTCACTCTTGTGCCCCACAAGTCAGTATAACAGAGGGCAGACTAAGTAAATCAAGTTGACTCACTGTTTGATTGAAGGGGTTCCTCTTCCAATCCAGTTTAGGGTCACAAGAAATAAAGGTATAGGGGTCACAGGAAATAAAATTATAGGTGAGGGAGAGCGAGGTCTCATCTAATGGTGCTGTAAGGGTCCACCAGGTCACTCTCCAGAACCCTGACCTCATTAGTGTCCAATATCACTATTGTTCTTGCAGCTGAATGGAAGCAAAAACACCAAAAATATTCCAGTGTCTAGTGTAGTGATCCCCGTAGAACTTATTTTTATTGCTTGTGTGGCACCCCAATATTTGAATGTTGGGCAGCTTATAGGGGTCTCAGGAAATAAAATTATAGGTGAGGGAGAGTGAGGCCTCATCTAATGGTGCTGTAAGGGTCCACCAGGTCACTCTCCAGAACCCTGACCTCATTAGTGTTCAATATAACTATTATTCTTGCAGCTGAATGGAAGCAAAAACACCAAAAATATTCCAGTGTCTAGTGTAGTGATCCCCTTAGAACTTATTTTTATTGCTTGTGTGGCACCTCAATATTTGAATGTTGGGCAGCTTATAGGGGTCTCAGGAAATAAAATTATAGGTGAGGGAGAGTGAGGCCTCATCTAATGGTGCTGTAAGGGTGTCCACCAGGTCACTCTCCAGAACCCTGAACTCATTAGTGTCCAATATCACTATTGTTCTTGCAGCTGAATGGAAGCAAAAACACCAAAAATATTCCAGTGTCTAGTGTAGTGATCCCCTTAGAACTTATTTTTATTGCTTGTGTGGCACCCCAATATTTGAATGTTGGACAGCTTTTGGAATGAAATTTTTGACAGGCAAGAATATTTTTTGGTGATGTATAATGTAATATGCTCCCCCGAAAGTATATTGCTGGTAAGTGTTCCTTAAACAACAAAGGTTGTCTGTGTGATTCTATCCTAACATTCTTATTTTAGCTATCTTTAGTTCTGTCTCCTGGGTTCATTATGATATCATACCCGGCCTAACATAACTTGTTATTCACCTCTAAGGGAAACCGATCACTAAGAAGAAAGGATATCCATAATTAGTCCCACTAAAATTCTAAAGATAGAGTGATATGATAAGATCTGACAGTGTTTTCCCCTGTTTTTTACCAGGCAAGATAAAATTGAGCTGGGTGGGAAGAAAAAAATAAATCCATGCCTCCCCCACCTCTCTAGAATACAGACGTAGATAGGACTATAGGAAAATACAGCACACAAAAAATTGTCATTGGTGTGTGGGTGCCAGATGCCAGGGGAAAACTGCCAGACGATGCCGGGAGAGCACTGTGTGATATGAGCCTACAACAACAGTAATTGCAATCAGCAGGTCTAACCTTCCTGGATAAGCTAAACTGGCCTCCATAGTGCACATTGGCCAGCTCTGTATTAAATATCTTAATAGATGGAAAAGAACCTACATTTTTGCTGGCAAGGGCTGGGGCTACATACTTGTAACAGTTGGAAATGTATTTTGGAGTTATATATCCTCTTGAAAATAAAGACAAAACAAAGATATATAGATGCCTAGTCTGTTAGCTAGGAAAAAAACCTCAGATTTTACAGAACACCTCTTTGAACAGAAAGCACTAATAAAAGGACACTTTGGTAGGACTGAACATTTTGTTGACATTTTCTGCAGGGCACTGTCACAAAAAAACTCACTGGAAAATGGGAATAGTAGGAAGAAACATGACTGGGTATTAAAGTGAAGTCATCCAAAATCAACGCAGCGCATTAATCTCTTTATTTGTAGCACTAAATACTTCCTTTAACTCTAACACCTTTCAGCACAAATTGAAAAGGGCATGGAAACATTAAAGTGGATGTGCCAGTGTACTTTCTCTCTCCTGCAGAATGATAGTGCCACATAATCAATAGCGATGCTGTTTTTTTAAATTGCCTAAAAATGAAAATATTACAAGAAAGACCGCAACAAATGATACATTTATATTGCAGCATAGACTGAGAGCTTTACTAACATTAAACTGGTCTTTATAAATGAAGCCATGAAAGTTTCTACTTAAACATCGTTATACAAAGACTGCAGATGCATTTGTATCTTTTGGATGAGTCAAAGCATCATACTCAGAATAGAAAAAAGATCTAAGCTAACTCCTATTAAAAAGGAAGACGCTTGACTGACATCTTAAAATAACATTTAAAGTACGGATTTACAAATACAACTTTTAGGTTAAATGAGTAGAAAAAGTCTTAATTACTTAAGGGTTCATTTGTTAAATATGCTTGCAATGATTATAATCACTAACATCAGACCACTGACTGGTGTTCATATTTGATGAAAAGAACCACAATAATAATCATGAATCCATGGCTAAATACATGACCTGATGTTTGACATCAAAAAACAACTGGACTTGAACCAAAGATGAAAACCATTAGTCTAAGGGCTGCAGGGGAGTACTGGCTTCTATTCTTTAACCCTTTAAGTGCCACCCCACGTAGAATCTACGTTCTGTGGGGATGGCACTTGAAATGCCACAGAACGTAGATTCTACGTTCTGCAGCATTTCAGGGTTAGGGAACGGAGGAGCGGCTTTTCAAGCCGCTTGCTCCGTTCCTCTTCGTTCCCCAGCCCCCAGGCAATGAGCAGGGGCCGGGAACGAGTGGCCCCTGAGGCGCGATCGCCCAGGGGCCCCAAATGCAGCAGCAGACACGTGCACACTGCGTGTCCTGCTGCTGCTTTCACTTCCTGAGCCGAAGCTCCGCCCCCTCTCAACGGATCTTCCTGGGTGATGCAGCATTTTCTTCCTCCAGCCCTGCACAACGATCTGGACCTGCTTCCCCCAGGTTAGTGCCCATCCACACACAGAAACACACACAAACACACAAACACACACTTATTTTCCCATTACACACTTACATTCACACTTACACACAATCACATACATTTTTGGGGGATCAGGGGGGTCACACACATTCACAGCACCCCCACACGCTTGCACACACACACAACATGCAATTGGTCAGTTGTACACACACACATACACACTTGCACTGTTGTGTATTTTTTTTTTTTTCTTATCGCATCGTCTGTTTTTTTTGCTGAAAAAACTGTTTTATTGCCATTGCGAATAGCGTATTCGCTAATTGCACTGCGCAATACCTTTTGTATGTTATTTTGGTGATTATACTGCAATTTGGGTGATTTTGGTGCATTTTTAGACATTTTATTGCATGTTTTGCCATTTTATTACATTTTCAGCTTTGCAAAGGTGTTGTTCCCCTTTTTCTGTCTGTAAAACCTATTTGGCCATGCTAAAATTATCAAAAATTGATTCTGACTGCTGATTACAGTAGGCGAAAAAAAAAAAGCATTGATTTTTGCGGTTTTGTTGGATTTTAGGGATTTTTGTTACTTCATTTTGACCTTGGAAATTTTGTCTGCTATATAACCATTTGGAGGTCTCTGTGTACAAAATAGTTTGGTAAATCTTTTCATATCAGGCATCAAACTGTTCAGTACACTCCTTGCTTTCATATTTAGGATGACTTTTGCTGGTACGTTACAAAATGTGGGGTATATAATGGGGTAAAATGCAAGCTTTGTGACTATTTTCAGAATTTCCATAAAAAGCGTTATGTTTAGCATTGCTTTGCGGTTTTGTAGTTTGCAGTAGAAAATTGTAATTACCTGCTTTAGATTCGTCTGAATGTGTACTTTCAGAAAATATATGGGTTTCTAGGGTCTCCATACTGTTAGGGGGTCTTATGGTGCATAATGCACATACCAGGTGTTGTATTGTAGCAGTCAGAGTGTCATATGTGAAAATTCATATGTACTATTTTCATTGGGACGTCTCTGTATGCCACCTAGTTTGGTAAATCTTTTCATATCAGGCATCAAACTGTTCAGTACACTCCTGGCTTTCATATTTAGGATGACTTTTGCTGGTACGTTACAAAATGTGGGGTATATAATGGGGTAAAATGCAAGCTTTGTGACTATTTTCAGAATTTCCATAAAAGAGTTATGTTTAGAATTGCTTTTTCAGTTTGGTAGTTTCACAATAGAAAGATGTAATTACCTGCTTTAGATTCGTCTTAATGTGTAATTTCAGAAAATATATGGGTTTCTAGGGTCTCCATACTTTTAGGGGGTCTTACGGTGCATAATGCGCATACCATGTGCTTGTATTGTAGCAGTCAGAGTGTCATATGTGAAAATTCATATGTACTATTTTCATTTGGGCGTCTCTGTATGCCACCTAGTTTGGTAAATCTTTTCATATCAGGCATCACACTGTTCAGTACACTCCTGGCTTTCATATTGAGGATGACTTTTGCTGGTACGTTACAAAATGTGGGGTATATAATGGGGTAAAATGCAAGCTTTGTGACTATTTTCAGAAATTCCATAAAAAGCGTTATGTTTAGCATTGCTTTGTGGTTTTGTAGTTTGCAGTAGAAAGATGTAATTACTTGCTTTAGATTCGTCTGAATGTGTGCTTTCAGAAAATATATGGTTTTCTAGGGTCTCTATACTGTTAGGGGGTCTTATGGTGCATAATGCACATACCAGGTGCTTGTATTGTAGCAGTCAGAGTGTCATATGTGAAAATTCATATGTACTATTTTCATTTGGGAGATTTTTGTGGGGTAAAAACACAGAAATATATATTTACCCCCCAAAACCATATATTTTTGGAAAGTACACATTCTACCGAATCTAAAATGAGTACCCATGCCTTTCTGCTCCAAACTACTGAGTCGCAAGGCCTTCCCAAAATTGACGGTTTTGGTGAAATATCTGAAAATTGCCTCAAAGCTTCGACTTCCCAGCACCATATTACCCATGTATCATTACGTACCAAGAAAAAGCACCCTAAATATGATTGCCAGGGTTCCTCCAAACAGTTTGGTGGCCATTGTTCATAGGTTTACCAAAGTATCTTGCATTTAGAGGCCCCAAAATGAAGTTAGCGCATATAAATAGTCCTGTAGGTAACTTCAGCTAAATCAACACATTGACTGCATTTTTTGTGGGGTAAAAACACAGAAATATATGTTTACCCCCCAAAACCATATATTTTTGGAAAGTACACATTCTACCGAATCTAAAATGGGTACCCATGCCTTTCTGCTCCAAACTACTGACATTTAGAGTCCCCGCAAGGCCTTCCCAAAATTGTCGGTTTTGGTGAAATATCTAAAAATTGCCTCAAAGCTTCAAATTCCCGCACCATATCACCCATGTATCATTACGTACCAAGAAAAAGCACCCTAAATATGATTGCCAGGGTTCCTCCAAACAGTTTGGTGGCCATTGTTCATAGGTTTACCAAAGAATCTGGCATTTAGAGGCCCCAAAATGAAGTTAGTGCATATAAATAGTCCTGTGGGTAACTTCAGCTAATAACTTCATTTCGGGGACTCTAAATGCCAGATTCTTTGGTAAACCTATGAACAATGGCCACCAAACTGTTTGGAGGAACCCTGGCAATCATATTTAGGGTGCTTTTTCTTGGTACGTAATGATACATGGGTGATATGGTGCTGGGAAGTTGAAGCTTTGAGACAATTTTCAGATATTTCACCAAAACCGTCGATTTTGGGAAGGCCTTGCGACTCAGTAGTTTGGAGCAGAAAGGCATGGGTACTCATTTTAGATTCGGTAGAATGTGTACTTTCCAAAAATATATGGTTTTGGGGGGTAAACATATATTTCTGTGTTTTTACCCCACAAAAAATGCAGTCAATGTGTTGATTTTTCATTAGCTGAAGTTACATACAGGACTATTTATATGCGCTAACTTCATTTTGGGGCCTCTAAATGCCAGATACTTTGGTGAACCTATGAACAATGGCCACCAAACTGTTTGGAGGAACCCTGGCAATCATATTTAGGGTGCTTTTTCTTGGTACGTAATGATACATGGGTGATATGGTGCTGGGAAGTTGAAGCTTTGAGACAATTTTCAGATATTTCACCAAAACCGTCGATTTTGGGAAGGCCTTGCGACTCAGTAGTTTGGAGCAGAAAGGCATGGGTACTCATTTTAGATTCGGTAGAATGTGTACTTTCCAAAAATATATGGTTTTGGGGGGTAAACATATATTTCTGTGTTTTTACCCCACAAAAAATGCAGTCAATGTGTTGATTTTTCATTAGCTGAAGTTACATACAGGACTATTTATATGCGCTAACTTCATTTTGGGGCCTCTAAATGCCAGATACTTTGGTAAACCTATGAACAATGGCCACCAAACTGTTTGGAGTAACCCTGGCAATCATATTTAGGGTGCTTTTTCTTGGTACGTAATGATACATGGGTGATATGGTGCTGGGAAGTTGAAGCTTTGAGGCAATTTTCAGATATTTCACCAAAACCATCGATTTTGGGAAGGCCTTGCGACTCAGTAGTTTGGAGCAGAAAGGCATGGGTACCCATTTTAGATTCGGTAGAATGTGTCCTTTCCAAAAATATATGGTTTTGGGGGGTAAACATATATTTCAGTGTTTTTACCCCACAAAAAATGCAGTCAATGTGTTGAATTTTCATTAGCTGAAGTTACCCACAGGACTATTTGTATGCACTAACTTCATTTGGGGGCCTCTAAATGCCAGATACTTTGGTAAACCTATGAACAATGGCCACCAAACTGTTTGGAGGAACCCTGACAATCATATTTAGGGTGCTTTTTCTTGATACGTAATGATACATGGGTGATATGGTGCTAGGAAGTTGAAGCTTTGATGCAATTTTCAGATATTTCACCAAAACTGACAATTTTGGGAAGGCCTTGCGACTCAGTAGTTTGGAGCAGAAAGGCATGGGTACCCATTTTAGATTCGGTAGAATGTGTCCTTTCCAAAAATATATGGTTTTGGGGTGTAAACGTATATTTCTGTGTTTTTACCCCACAAAAAATGCAGTCAATGTGTTTATTTTTTATTAGCTGAAGTTACCCACAGGACTATTTGTATGCGCTAACTTCATTTTGGGGCCTCTAAATGCCAGATACTTTGGTAAACCTATGAACAATGGCTACCAAACTGTTTGGAGGAACCCTGGCAATCATATTTAGGGTGCTTTTTCTTGGTATGTAATGATACATGGGTGATATGGTGCTGGGAAGTTGAAGCTTTTAGGAAATTTTCAGATATTTCACCAAAACTGACAATTTTGGGAAAGCCTTGCGACTCAGTAGTTTGGAGCAGAAAGGCATGGGTACTCATTTTAGATTCGGTAGAATGTGTACTTTCCAAAAATATATGGTTTTGGGGGGTAAACGTATATTTCGGTGTTTTTACCCCACAAAAAATGCAGTCAGTGTTTTGATTTTTCAGTAGCTGAAGTAAAGTCCTGGACAATTTGGATGTGCTAACTTCATATTGGGGTCTCTAAATGCCAGGTACTTTGGTAATCCTATGCACAATGGGGATCAAACTGTTCAGTGGACCCCTGGCAATCATATTCAGGGTGCTTTTTCTTGGTATCTAATATAGTGTGTGATATGCGGAGCAGCAAAATAAAACCTTTGAAGTGATTTTTCAAAATTTTGATACATTTTGATAAAAAACGCTACGTTCAGACAAGCTTTGATGTTTGGTAGTTAGGAGTAGAGAGACACAGTTACCCATTTTGGAATCGGCAGAATGTGTACTTTCCAAAAATATATGGTCTTCTGGGGTAAACATACTGTTTCAGGATTTTGTGGCCTTGGAATCAAAAGTATGCCGTTTTCTGCCTTCTGCTTTCAAAATTCGGGAATATACTGCCGGTAGTTTTTGCTGTACAGATGTCCTAAATCTTCCTAAAACTATACATATTTGGTATTGGCATGTTCAAGAGACATGAGGCTTTCCAAATCAGTTGGATTTTCATGCGTAAAATGAAATTTTTTTTTTTTGTATTTAGCACTATAAATCTTTTTGCAGAGGTGGAAATACAAGAAAACTCAGGCAGATTTAGAAAGCTCAGTTTCTCCCGAAAAAAACAATGTATAGTTTTCCTAGCTGAACTATAGGTTTCCCCTCAGAAAATGCCCCTAAAGTGAGAGAGCACAGAATGTTTCAAAAACGTCTGGCATTTCGCGTAACCAAATTGGTCAATTCTGCTGGCACTTAAAGGGTTAAAGGTATTTAGATGACATTCTACGTTTGCTAACCTGAAATATACAATAGAACCCAGATTTTATGTTTTGTCACAGTCCCAATCAGGCAAACTGTGTTTTTTCTTTCCTAGACTTAACGTTTTCCCGGAATTAACGACATTTTGACACAGCCATTTTGCCGCAATGTGTGAATATCTAAGATCCAAAGGGCTCCTTGTCATAAAGAATTCTTGTGTGATTATGCCAAACATCCTAAACAACCATATGCTAAGTAATACTTTTGGGTGAAGGCCAATGAGACATGAGGTTCTACAAGTAAGTGCGTACCTTGTCCTCACGCTCCATCTACCGATGTCATGATTTGACGAATAGCTTGCCTGCCTCCTGCCTGAGCCAATAGGCAGTTAAATGAACCTGCGTCTTTTCATCATTGCATCAGTCTGTTTTTATTTTGTTTATTAGATTATTCTGATTTAGTAATATTATTTCTGTTATTCTCAAGGTTACACAGTATGTAGGGTCCTTCTTGCCAGTCATTCACCTGCGGTTCATCCTGACAAAAAGGCAGGCCATAATAACATTCTACAGGTTTCTGTAACTGCTCAGCTTCTTTCTACTTGCAGAATGAAATTTATATCCAGACTGTGCCCACTGCCTTGCTATCCAATTACAGGTGCCCTGGCATGCTTTATGACTAACAAGGCAGAAAGAAGTCACATATGCTTTATGTGGAACCCACTCACTGTCTGCACATCACTGTTTAAATGTGAGCAACAGTTTAAATAGGATAACAACAAAGGGAGGGGGAAATATGTGATGATAAAATATGTTTGGAATCCACAAGATAAACATAAAGCATCACTTTGAACAAAGCATACAATTTAACTATGATTAATATACATAACCAAATAATAATGATAATGATGAAGATATATTACTAGTTTTTCAAAGCAAGAAATCATTTTAAAACATAATTCTTTGTAATAAACACAGAGACTAAAAAGTGGGTTAAAAGAAATAAGGTTTGACGACTCATTACATCAGGGAAGAGGCACCGCCCTGAGCTTTAAGCGGAGTGAGCAGAGGGGAATAGGCCTATAACTTAGAGCAGGGCCGCCATCAGGGGGGGGACAGGGGGGAGAGTTGTAGGGGGCCCTGAGGGTAAGGGGGGCCCCACCATGCCACACTTACTTGATTAGCCGGGCTCCCCATCTTTGTGAGAGCTGCTGACTTTGGGAAGGCATGGACGTTTAAGGGGCCCTGGCCACCAATTTTTGGCCACCAATTTTTTTTCTCATGTGGGGTCCTAGTCACCAATATTTTTCAATGGGGGGGGGGCCCTGGCCACAAATGTTTGTTTATGGGGGGCCCTGAACACCAATATCTTTTTATTTTTTATTAACATGTGGGAACCCTAGCCACCAATATTTTTTTTGTTTTTTTACTGTGTGGTGGGGGGCGGACCTGTGGGGTGGGGAGGGCGGACCTGTAGGCAGGGCTTGCGGTGGGCGCAGCCCAGGAAATTTTGTCGTATGGGGCCCTGCGATTTCTGATGGCGGTCCTGACCTAGAGTGTAACACAAAAGGACTCTAGTGTCAGATGGATGTTCTACCACAGCTGGATTGGTCAAGGTCATTCTATTTCAAAAAATGTGCACACCTACCTATTCTTCCCACTTCCATTCATTAGGTTTATATCTGCTCCATGTTCAGTTAGAAGTTCAACCAGCCTAATTTAGAGAAGGGAAGAAATTACAGAACATCTAAATTGATATACTGTATAAACAGAACCACTTTTATACACATGGGAATCCCCTTTAAAGGGTCATTGATTAAGAACTGAAAAACAGAAAAAGACTTCACTAGAGTTTCTGCTCAAAAAGATAAATATAAAGATGTTCTCAATTCTCCCATGATCTCTGGCATGTCAAAATGCAGCTTTCTGTCTTTAATCACCTACTTATTAAATAAATAGATTTTCTCTTTTTGCTTCGCACTGGTATTTATCAGTGTGCATTATCCAAAGTGATCTTTGGAGTTAAGAATGTGCCTTTTTAAGTGCACAAGGGACATAAACTGGGGGCTTCCACTTTATAATGTTCAAGAAAATATAGGTCTTGCTAGTAACACATTCCATTACCATTTGGGCTGGTAGACATTAAGGGGAGATTATACGTAGACTAGCAGCTGTTGCCAATTATAACATTTTTCTGGCCTGGAATTTACATGATGTCATTCAGAAGTTAACGGTGATTCCTGAGACTAAATGTCTGTCCAAATAGACCATTTACCATATGCAAAGTCTGTTAAAACTCACCCTCCATAGGTTCCCTTTGAGTTAGTGATACCAATAAGGATAGTTTACTGCACAGAAAGTTATACTTAAATAATAAGATCCAGCTGCTCCAATTAGATTACATTCTTCTGTCCTTCCTCCCACCCTGTGACTCAGGGATTTCACCTGGTCTTAATTAGTGTTAAAGCCTGGGACAGAAATACACTGCCCTAAACCTTGACCTAGATAGCGGATACACATACTGACTGAGATATTGATAATTAAACTAAATACAAGTCAGAAAGTAAAACATACCTGAGGAATCCTTTTTGTGCCGCTACCATGAGAGGCGTAAAGCCTAATTTATCGGGAATATCTACTTTTACATGCCTATAATGGGAAAATAGAGAGCATAGTAAACACAGACTGCATCACAAAAATGTAATATCAGAGGGGTTAATGTGGGAGGAACCAATATTAAATCGCTGTCCACACTCAAATAGGAGACAAACATTTTATCTTAATAGTATGGATGTCATTTTCAGAGGGGAAGCATTGTATATCAATATATGCATGATAGTATATCAGCCAGTTTTTTTTCAAGCTTGCTTATCAGAACCACAGTGCTCAATTTAAATTTGGAACAGAAAAAGTACCAGTGACAACACAGAGACAGAGGAGAATACATTGTCACACATGAGAAATGGTCTACCACAATTTATAAAAGCAAAAGCCTCCAGAGAAGGCAGGAGGAAAAGACTAAATACAATTTTGCAGCTTAAAGTTTGAGTTTCATTAAGAAACAGCCATAGCGCCCAGTTTATCAAAAGGGCAGAACAGGAGAGACAACAAATGCGTGGAGAGAAGAAACAGAGAGGGGAGACCATGTGCAAACTGCAGATTCGAAGGGAAGAGCAGAGGCAGAGAGAAATTGTATTTATAAAAACTCAAGGTTTCATCATGATTCTGTTCATGAATTGCATTGTTCCCATGCATTTCCAGGCAGGAGTGGATGCTTGGCTGCTATGGCAATTTGACAGGCTTTTAGTGGCATAATTTATATTTTTCATAATTTTTAAAAAAAATTTTTGCATTAAATTGAAAATCATTACTATTACCAATGCAATTTTGATAAATCCAAGGGGTTTCTGTGTAGAGAATGCTCCAATACAAGCAGCTCCCTTGTATTGAAAGATTTTTTCTAACGTTTATGACTTTAGATTCCATGTTCATCTTCGTACACTAAGAAAAGGATTGTTGTCCTAAAATAGTATTGCCTAAAATAGGCATCTGCCAGCTACATGATTTGGATAAATAGAGAGGATGACAGTGCTGCAGGCTCCCGTCCTCTCTAACAAACGGGCCTACTATCAGCTGATGAATAGATGCATATATCAGCACAGGATATTCTCAAGAGAAGTCTTTATTCCATGAACCATGCGAGTGACACTAGGACATGCCTTAAATCTGCAGGAAAAGACATTTCTGCATTTACCAAGGAAATAAATATTCAAGATAGCAGCATTATTTGACAAGGTGGGGCCAGACAGAACTCCAGAAGCTTAAATGGGTTGTTCACCTTTGAGTTAACTTTTAGTATAATGTAGAGGGTGATATTCTGAGACAATTTGCAATTGGTTTACATTTTTTATTATTTGTGGTTTTTGAGTTATTTGGCTTTTTTTCAGCAGCTCTCTAGTTTGCCATTTCAGTAGTTTGATTGCTAGGGTCCAAATTACCCTAGCAACCATGTATTGATTTGAATAAGAGACTGAAATACGAATAGGAGAAAATAAAGATGAGTTGAAGTAGCAATAACAATACATTTATAGCCTTACAGAGCATTGTTTTTTAGATGGGGTCAGTGCCCCCCATTTGAAAGCTGGAAAGAGTGAAAAGTAGAAGGCAAATAATTCAAAAATTATAAAAAAATAAATAATGAAGGCCTATTGTTTAGAATTGGCCATTCTATAACATACTTAAGTTGACTTAACTGGTGAACTACCCCTTTAAGTCATTGACATCTGTCTGCTCCGTGCTTTCACTCCTGTCCCACTATTGGCTACAGAACGGAGTATCAGGAGATGTTTTCTCCCTTATTAACTTGTTACTGTCTGGACAGAACTGCAAGGAGCACTCCTGGTACACACTCGTGATAATTGGCAGTTTAAAAACTGTTAATATCATAAAATGAAAATAAATATAATTTATCTAAGCAGCAAAACTGCTCAGAAGGAAAATAAATGTACATTTCCAGCAGGATAGGATCATTTGTTCCATTGTTTAATATGGAAAAGATTGGTACCATTTAACAATGTAGTACATTGTTACTGCTCATAAAAAGATACCGATTAATGATGCATGTTTTTAGGGTGATCAGGTCAGGGCTTGGGCACCCTCAACTTTAGGTCCTGCAATGGTTAGGGATGAGCAAACATTTTCGGGCAGTAGAGTTCTGCAGCTATATTTGCACTATTGCATTTGCCAGTGGCAAATTCACACTAGAATGCAGCCATTAGTTTTGTTTTACCCCCCCATAAAAAAACCAGTTCAGAGACCACTCCAGCCCTCCAACTATCTAAGGAGCTGTCAGAGCACCATGCTTGGAAGAAAACATAAAAAGCTGGCTACAAATAGACAAACCATGACATTCAGTTTTTTTGCCAAATGTCAGGATTTGGTTTTTCTGCCCAATAATACTCTAAGGAGCCCTGCAGAAATGGTATTATGAAGGTTTAAAGCAGATGAGGTGGCAGATTTACTGTACTTCATCCTCTTATCCAAGTTAAAGCGTGTTCCTTCTCCTACCTTGTACGTTGTACCAATAATTGCTTCATTAAATTAGCTATGACATTGTTAAACCTCTCTCTGATCCAAACTCAGGGTATTTAGAGAAAATTACATGTTTGTGGTGGGAGCCTCAGTAAACGTAGCTGTATTTTAATGATAATAGCATGTTTTAAAAAGTTTCCTATTCCTGCCAAAGCCAAAGATGCAAAGTGCTAATTAATCTATTTCCTTAAAAAGCCTGCAGAATCAAATATCGCCAGCTGATCTTTAATGCCTGCTTGCTTTTTTCTTGTTTTTTTAAAGATCTTTGTAGTAGGAAAATGTCAATCAGCATTGAAGTTTACTGAATTAGACCTGCAGTGCGCAAATTAAATTGTTCCATCAGCCAGAGTGCTGCAGAGTAGATAGCTTTACTATGCAGACCACAAAACAGGGCCCAGACCAATGCAGAAAGTCAGAAGCCTCAAATAAATGTGATATTTAACCAGAATCTAAGTTTTTTTCTGATATCCTAAACAAACAGGGAGAGCTTCTACAGTTGTTTACTCAGGCATGGTAAAACATTTTGCAGAATAAATTTAGTGTTATAGCTTGCACTTTTGTGGCTACTCTATTGCGACAAAAATGCTCATGGATTCCTACCCTAACTCTTTGTAACTTGCAGATTGCCAACGCCTGAGGCGAGGTTCTTGACTCTCGACTATTCCTTGAAAGTGTTAGCTGCATCTGATGCACAAACTTTCATACTTCTCAAACTTTTGCATTTGTTTTGACAAATCAGAAACAATTGCACACAATCCCCCATGTGGTTGAAACTCTGATATATGACACATGACGTTTTACACGCAAGTCTACTGCAACCTGCTGTGGGAACCCTGAAATTACCTCCACATTCAGGGTGGTGGTAGTTGAAGGGTTTCCCACCATCAATAGGTGCACTGGTGCCAAATTCAGCAGAAGAGACAGGACAGACACAATTCCCCATGGGAGTGTAAGGAGGATGTATGGACACAAGTACATACATGAGTCAATTTAAACAGGACTGTAATTGCACTGCAGTAGTAATTAAGTCCTAATATGTATTTTAGGCTCTTCTAGGATTAGTACCAGGGCCCTCCTCCCTACTCACTGTCCTTCCCTAATCAAAAAAATGTGTCTGTAATTCTGGATATCTGGCTTTGGATTATTAGGCTGTATCTGTGGTATTAAACCATTAGTTCTGGATGCACACAAGGACAAGGACAAGGGCAGAGTAATTTCCGACTCTGCCCATAATTCTTTACATTTGGGTTATAAAGTCTCACTTGGTTTTAAGTGATGAGGTATGTGAATACATACGGCTTCTTTTAGCAAGGTTGGATTTTAGTGGTTTTAGAGGTTTTTGAAACCATGACTAAATGTCAGGTTCTGCTGGGATTTGAACCATGAACCTTTGGGTTTCTGGTTCAGTGTCTTGACCACTGGGCCAGGTTTTGCTCACTATATATTACTTGGCCTTTGCAGCCCCAACCCAGCAGCAGCCTGATTGGTTGGAGTCAGCCAATCAAGGCTGACTCTGCCCTATTTTAGGCCAGCCCTCCGAACACTCCTAGCAGAGGATTATTGGCCTTCCTAGTACTGTGGCATGCCCCTAGCTAGGTTGTTTGAGCTCTTGCCCTTTTCCCTGTGATTCTTAATTGCCTAGATCTGCCTTGTCCTTCCCTGTCTTGCCTTGCTTATTTTGTCTGAACTGAACCCTTCCCTGTCTTGTCCTACCTTGTCCTGAACTTTGTCTTGTTTAACTTTCCCCCATTCTGCCTTGCCTTCCCCTTCCGGTTCTGTTCCAGTCCTGACTTTAACCTTGGCTCGACCTTGCCCTGCCCTGCTTTCCTTGCTATTCTGTATCTTGATCTGCTTTCACTCCAAACCAGTGGCGGGCCAAGCCGACCAGGCGCCCTAGGCACTCCCCTCTGTGCTCCCCTCCGTGCTCTCCTCCATGCTCCCCTCTGCTCTGGCGTAGACGTGCACACCCCTGAACACATTGTGTGCACACATGCGCAGAACGCCGGAGGGGAGGGTGTTAGAGCGCTGGAGGGGATGGAGGCAGAGGAAAGCGACGGAGGGGAGAGGTGAGAGGCGGGGAAAGCGACTGAGGGGAGGGAGGCGGGGAAAGCGACTGAGGGGAGGGAGGCGGGGGAGGAGTGCCGGAGAAGTGGGAGGAGCAGCAAAGATGGACTAGGGGTTGGAAAAATCAGGTACCTGCCCAGCGCCCCCTTTTGTTGCGCCCTAGGCAGCTGCCTCTTCTGCCTACACCTAGTTCCGGCCCTGCTCCATACCTTTCCCTGCTTTGACTTTGTACTGACCTTGCTTCGCCTGTTCCTGATTCTTGCTTCCTGACCCTGCCTTGTACCTTGTACCCCCTCATCTCGCTCTACATCTTGCCCTGCCTTTTCCAGTCCTCTCCTGCTATCCGCTCCAGTCCTCTTTTGCTATCCACTTCAGTTCTCTCCTGCTATCTGCTCCAGTCCTCTATGTTTTTCCTAGGCACATACAGCTCCTGCCTCAAGGACTCACCCTTCCTCCATCAGTCTCCACAGTCAATCCTTGACACTAAACTCACAAACTCTAAAACTATGAATGGCATGAGATTTATAAAAAGATCAAAATAAAAAAGTAGAACATAAAATTACGCTGAACAATGCGCTAAAAAATATGAACATCTCAAACCTTTGGGTTTTTGGGACAATTCCTAAGGAAAAATAATCTAACTTTTTACCCGCTGATGAGCAACTAATTCAAATTGTAACAGTTTAAAAAGTCAGTGATCTTGCTAATTGAGCTGCTTTTGGGAAACATAATTCATTTTTTTTTCATTCAACAGGTTTTAACAGGGACGTGTCACTGTTCCTGTATAAACCCAAATATCAAATGTTCTACTAGTGCAGGCTCTCCCCTGCCTACCCTCAGAAACTTAGAAACACAGGCAGATATACAGTGGTGTGAAAAACTATTTGCCCCTTCCTGATTTCTTATTCTTTTGCATGTTTGTCACACAAAATGTTTCTGATCATCAAACACATTTAGCTATTAGTCAAAGATAACACAAGTAAACACAAAATGCAGTTTTTAAATGAGGGTTTTTATTATTTAGGGAGAAAAGAAATCCAAACCTGTGTGAAAAAGTAATTGCCCCCTGAACCTAATAACTGGTTGGGCCACCCTTAGCAGCAATAACTGCAATCAAGCATTTGCGATAACTTGCAACGAGTCTTTTACAGCGCTCTGGAGGAATTTTGGCCCACTCATCTTTGCAGAATTGTTGTAATTCAGCTTTATTTGAGGGTTTTCTAGCATGAACCGCCTTTTTAAGGTCATGCCACAACATCTCAATAGGATTCAGGTCAGGACTTTGACTAGGCCACTCCAAAGTCTTCATTTTGTTTTTCTTCAGCCATTCAGAGGTGGATTTGCTGGTGTGTTTTGGGTCATTGTCCTGCTGCAGCACCCAAGATCGCTTCAGCTTGAGTTGACGAACAGATGGCCGGACATTCTCCTTCAGGATTTTTTGGTAGACAGTAGAATTCATGGTTCCATCTATCACAGCAAGTCTTCCAGGTCCTGAAGCAGCAAAACAACCCCAGACCATCACACTACCACCACCATATTTTACTGTTGGTATGATGTTCTTTTTCCGAAATGCTGTGTTACTTTTACGCCAGATGTAACGGGACGCGCACATTTCCAAAAAGTTCAACTTTTGTCTCGTCGGTCCACAAGGTATTTTCCCAAAAGTCTTGGCAATCATCGAGATGTTTTTTTGCAAAATTGAGACGAGCTTTAATGTTCTTTTTGCTTAAAAGTGGTTTGCGCCTTGGAAATCTGCCATGCAGGCCGTTTTTGCCCAGTCTCTTTCTTATGGTGGAGTCGTGAACACTGACCTTAATTGAGGCAAGTGAGGCCTGCAGTTCTTTAGATGTTGTCCTGGGGTCTTTTGTGGCCTCTCGGATGAGTTGTCTCTGCGCTCTTGGGGTAATTTTGGCCGGCCGGCCACTCCTGGGAAGGTTCACCACTGTTCCATGTTTTTGCCATTTGTGGATAATGGCTCTCACTGTGGTTCGCTGGAGTCCCAAAGCTTTAGAAATGGCTTTATAACCTTTGAAATTGAACTCAGGTGTGATAAACCACAGTTAAGTTATTTTTTAACAAGGGGGGCAATCACTTTTTCACACAGGCCCATGTAGATTTGGAGTTTTTTTTCTCCCTTAATAACGTAAACCTTCATTTAAAAACTGCATTTTGTGTTCAATTATGTTATCTTTGACTAATAGTTAACGGTTTTTGATGAGCAGAAACATTTAAGTATGACAAACATGCAAAAGAATAAGAAATCAGGAAGGGGGCAAATAGTTTTTCACACCACTGTAAGCTGCTAGCTCAGAACAAGTGCCCCCCCCAACTGCCTCCTCGATATATACAGTACTTGCCTGAAAATTAGTCAGATGTCTATTGGGCAGAAAACCTTTAAAGCTAGGACTGCATTGGCTTGTTGGTGTACTGCTCTCCAGATGGGCCTGCATTTGTGCCTATTATGATCAGATTGTTTGCCCAAATTAGGAGAACCAGGCAGGATTCCCTATGATTGACGCAGCGATCAGACAGTCGGCGATCGCGATGTCATAGCCCCACCCCTGATGTCAGGACCTGCCCCCTGCAGCATCACAGACCCGCACCCATTATGTCACAGACCCGCCCCCTGCCCGGATTCAACCGGGCCAAAAGGTAGCAACTCTATTTGCGAGACAGGAGCAACTTAATCGATGCAGTTGTTCTTAGGGGCAGGCAATGTTCTGATAGGCTGGAGGGCTCAGCCTATCAAACAATTGCCTTGCACCATGCTGAGATTAGTAGGCAGGGGGCTGGGGTTAAATTAGAAGGTCATCTGAAGTAGGATATATTTTCTATCAATTACAATTATTTCCTTAAATTTAGGCTTTAAAGGGGACCCCTCCCCCCAAAAAATTATTCCAAATCCTTTTTTTTCCGAATCCCCATGCCCTGGTTACACAATTAAATAGTTAAGAGAACTGGGGGAATGTTTGGAGAACAGTGACATCTAGGAAGTGCTGAATGGAAAGTGAAAGTAATTGCCTAAGGCATAGAGGAGGGGCAGACAATATTTGATTGACAGCTGAGATTTTTAAAAGAGTTTAAAACAGCTATGAATGCTTTAATAAGAAAAAGAATTTGGATTTCATGTTTAATTTGAAAAGGACTTTTATTATACAGCTTTTTATGTCTGGGTGACAGGTCCACTTTAACATTGAATTTGTTTAATTTTCCTTCCTCTCATATAAGGTGACACATTTCTCATCAGCATGAGAGAAATCCTAGAAATTTACATATTATCATTAACAGTTGCTCTATGAAAGAAGAAAGTAAAGCCGTTTTTCACACTGCTGCAGAAGTACCCAATTGCCTGTCCATTTTTTCTGGCCAGTTACATTGATGGCCTATGGTCCTGGACCACCCACATGTTCACTAAGGGGCTCTAACAGGCAGTGTATGCACATTCCGGGGTGGTCAGGAATTGGAGCATCAGCAGTCGAGTGGGATTGAAACTCCAGAGAGGGTGCTAGCCAAAACAGGGTAAGTAACTGAGGTCAAGGGAACTGCTTTAATAACTAATAAATAAATATATATGTTAATTACTTATTAAGAAGGCATCCTTATTTTAGGTGGTATGCAGTCACACATACTGTACCCTACTCAATACAGCATTTTGATCTAGGCTTCAATAAACATTTTTCTAGGAAATCTAACAGAATGAATGAAAGCTGTGATATTTGGCTCCAGTATAGTTGGTTTTCTCAGTTAAGCACTAAAAATATAGCATTAGACACGGATTTCCTAGTGTAATCTACGGACATGGATTTTCTAGTTTATTGTTTTAAGCCCATCCTATTTATTTTTCTAAAGCTCTCATTTGATTTTTCAGAGCACTCCATCTGGAAGTGTTTTTCTAGAGATCTTATTCCTTAGTACAGTCTCAGTGTTAAAAAAAAATCAGTGGTAAACCTGCTCTTGTTTCTGTTTCTTTGAAAACTGATCCTTATTGTGTTAAATAATGGAAACTCCTGTTATTGTTTTTCTTATGAATCTGACCAGACTTATCCTGAATGTAACAAGAATCAATATTACATAAGGTATATTGGCCATATCATAGTACTGACAACTCATATTCATATTCTCCGCACAAAGGATACATTCATTTCCCCTTTTTCCATACACGCACAAGGTTGTCTCTAGGTTATTACATATGTTATTTCAATGTCAAAAAACTCCACTTAAATAAAAAAGATATATATTAGAGAAAATTGGTTGTTTTCCAATGTTATGCGAGGCTGAATGCATCTGTGAATTATTTCATTAAAGCACCTCTAGACACCTGAAATAAGTGGCCACCATTATATGGTACCATTGTTAACTTAAAGGATAAGTAAACCTTAAAATTAAGTGAATGTAAAATTGATGAGGGTGCTATTCTAAGAACTTTTGCAATGTACACTCATTGTTTATTTTTTTTAATTCCAAGATATTAAAGGTTACATGAACTGTTCATATAAATGAATTTTGTTACAACAGCGCCACCTGCTTGTCGTTTTCTGACCAGTCTGACCACCAAGTTGTCAGGAGAAAGAAAGAGGGCTGGTCTGATGTTTTTCTGGTTAGGAAAGATTTGAGAAAGGTTTCTAATTTTTTTCCTAAACAGAAGAACATCAGAGCAGCCTCTTTCTTTCTCCTGACAACTTCCTTGACTACTTGGTGGTTGGAAAATGACCAGCAGGTGATGCTGCTGTAACAAAATGAATTGATGTTAACAGTACATAAATCCTTTAATATCTTGGAATTAAAAAAAAAAAATGATGAATGTGCAAAAGTTCTTAGAATAGCGGAGAGAAGTGCACCGCACACCCTGTGTGCTCTCAGCCTAAAAAACACATATAACAGAACAAGATACAGTTTTCTGTAAATAAATAGCCATGCGTTGCTATAGCACAATAACATCAAAGATCAACCCAACAGGGTGGATAAACGCCAAGTACTATCCATATCATTCAATTGTGCAGTAGGTGAAAGACAACGTTTTTGGACAAACTAGATAATTTCTAACCCTGTGTCAAGGATGTTCTTGACCTCCTGTTCATCATTCATGTTCACTGCCCGGTGAAGATGGTGACCACTCAACGGCTCTCCTGGAACAAAGAACAAAAATAATTAATAGATCTGGGTAATTTAAAGACCGTTAAACCATTATTATTTATTTGAAATGATCATTCTATTTTTAATACAGTGTTTCCCAAGACCCTGCATTTTTTTTTAAATTCTGCTTGCATATCCAAGTTTTTTCTGGCCTTGGTCATTGTTTTCATTCTTGCTCCCATAATACTCAGAATCTACCCCAAAGCCTCTCCTATAATCTGTCTATAAGTGAAAGTACAGTATTTCCCAATCTTAGCGGCCGGAGAACCTTGAGGGGCCTATGGTAGTGGTAAGGGGGTGTAGTCTGAAAATAAGTTTGGGGAATATTTAGGGAGCAAACTTATTTGTTCATTTATATGCTGTGCTAGACACAGACATGTCAACTCAGATCTATTTTTAAGGAGGTCCTCTCACTGGTCTCCTGCAATAACGGGTCTGTCACCCACTGTCAGTAATTTCCACCCGAAGCCTAACTTACATATTTCACTGAAATACATAAAATCATAACCTTAAGTCCCTTGATATCCATCTGAAACAGTGTAACATGAAACAAGGCTGGGAGGGGGTCCAGGACAGAATTTCGAGCTGATTTTACCATGGCAAATCAGAAAATGAAGGGGTTAGAAAAATCCTCTGATTTTGAATGTAGCCTCTACAGAGACTTCTTTGCAATGAGTGCAACTGCACTTTGCTGGTTGTGAATGACCCATGAGTGAAAGGACTAGAGGGTTCATGTATTCAAGCGACTGATATTTATTCAAAGACATACTTGACACCCAGTGATGTAATATGAAAGAGAGCCCCCACCTGCCCAACCATCAAGTGGTACCCTACTAACAAGAAATACTTACCAAGACACACACAGAAGCTAAACCACAAAATGATATGTCACTGTCAAACAATATTACATGTAGACAAAAATGAAAAGAAAAAAGTACATGAACACAGAAAGATATGCCAGAATATATCATTCTGTTCCATTTCATCCAAAATACAGATTTTGCTGCAAAGGGGGGGTGGGTGGCTATTTTCTGATGGATCGTTTAGCACCACAGAAATTTCCCATAAAAGATATTCACTGTGGCTCAGAAACATCATCGTTCTAAAACAGACATTAATATCTCTTGCTCTTACATAGATTTGTAGCTTAGGCAAAAAGCATTTAAAATGGAATGAAAGGGGATTTAGATAGTTCACATGATGGAATTCCCGAATCTGGCAGCTCAAGCACGATACCTTTTCAAGAACGGCAGCCGATCGCTTAAGTGCTGCACGGCTAAGATTAAACTCCATCAGAACATACATTTTTAGCCCAAAAATGGTATAATGTGTTTGTCACAGTAATTCACGGAGGCTCACGGAAATAAAACTCTGGGGGAAATGCAAATAAAGCACAACAACGTCATTTAGCAAATGACTTAAAAGTCTGGGTTTTTACTCTCATTAATCTGCTGATGAATATGATGCTTCCCATTATTAGCTTCTTTCAATGCACATTTCTTCCTACCTACAAATGATATGATTACATCATTTCAGGCACATTTTTGGTTTACTTTTTACTTTTATGAGAAAATAAAGTAGATTAAAACCATTTCCATTAGGGGGAACGCAATTTTATTACAAAGGCAGACCTTTATGGTATTACAAAAGACACATATTAATCATGTTCAACCCTTGGCTCTTATATGTACTATTTTCAGCTAGTCTAGGAGAAAGGCTCCTTGAGAATGTACCATTTAACAGAGGAACCAAGAAAATCCATCCTGCTCAGAAATGGCAGGTGGAGTAGGATCTCACTAAACCAAGTAACAATAAAAGGGCAACAGAAGCTTTCAGAAGTACTGACCGTATATAAATGGCATATTGCATACAGCAATATAGGCACCCCACTGTGTACCAACTCTGAGCACTGGAAATTATCTACAGCATGTAAATTATTGATTGCACTGTCCAAGAGCAGACTGTCAACCTTTGACAATCTGACTACGGGGGATTCTGAAAATATTCTGGTGCGGAAGTGACATCAGAGGATGTGATGTCACGCCACAGCCGTAGATTCCGTGCTGTGCACTCGCACATAGCTCCACTGATGTCACTGCACATTTTTTCCCAAAAAAAGTCTGAAATCGTGGAATATTGGCAGAAATCAGGGGAATGCTTAGGAGTGACAGGAGACCTGGGAATATAGACCAAATTCTGGTAAATAGGGAGGAGGACGGCTCTGCAAGAGGGCAGACAGGTGAGCAAACTAGTGAGCAAACATTCCTCTTCCTCTCTTCTTCTTTCTTTAGAATCCAGAGGCTGATGCATTCGCAGGAGTTCAAAAAGGGCAGCATTTTTGTTAAAGCCTGGCTTTTAACTCTACCTCGCATGTGTGCCCGCAAAAGAAGCAAGGAAGTGGATCACTTGCTTGTGTCCCTGGGAGGTGCAGTTTTATGCTAACAGGAGCCCCAGCCTGGGGTATCATGTAAGTAATTACAATCCTTGGGGTGTGTCCTAACTTTTGGCCCCCCATAGATTGGAGCTTTCATACTCTTTTAAAATGGAGTCTATGCGAGATAACGAACCAGTAAATCAGAGTTTTCTGTATAAAGGGTTTCTGGATTACAGATCCCATACCTGTAATAATGAACAATGGTGAGCATTGCTGCCTTGCAGTGGTGAGGTCCTTTGTTTGATTCAAGCCAGGGTTCTACCTGCATCTTCTAGATACTCTGCTATACACCCTTAACATTGCAAATATTCCAATGCCTCCAACAAATGCGTGACTTGCATACACCCAACTACCATTAAACAGTTCTCTGCCTGCATCTGTATCTGTGTGCTAAAAGCCTTAAGGATTATATTATCCAAATGTGAAAGAGCATTAATGATGTTTAAAAATAATGATGTATATGAAGACTAGGGTAAAAAAAGAAACTCATGTATTGACCATTGTTTTGGTCCCCCAAGAGTCCTTTTGTCAAGGCTTGTGTTGCTGATGGGCTCTGAGTGCAAGAGGTGCCCAGGTTCTGCTAATTATGTATAATAATGTTCTCAGATACTTCTGACTCATCTTCTTCAAAAGCAAATTACTTATTTTCCGGGGGTAAGGTCAGAGGAGGGGAAGAAATAGCATTGATTTGTAATTTAATTTGTTGGGAAGCTTATTAGTAATATAAGTTCTATTAAAGGAAAGTACTGAGCCTGCTTCTCTGGTGCACAAAAACATCTTTCGACTAATTAACTGAAAAACAGTGATTTAGGCTTCATAATGTCGGTTGGACTTTCTTACTCCCACATCACTGTAATGTACATATTTTTTTATATTAATTTGAGAAATTGCATAGTTAATGAGGAGAAATTTAGTTTTTTTTTTAATGTAAATTTGCATGACTAATATGGTGGCTTGTGCATTCTTTTGTTATCATATAGACAAAACCAGGGCTGTGGAACATCAGGCCAGACCTGCTTAAAGGGATACTGCCATGGGAAAACATGTTTTTTTTTCAAAATGCATCAGTTAATAGTGCCTTCTCCAGCAGAATTATGCTCTGAAATCAGTTTCTCAAAAGAGCAAACAGATTTCGTTTTGAAATCTGACATGGGGCTAGACATATTGTCAGGTTCCCAGCTGCCCCAAGTCATGTCACCTGTGCTCTGATAAACTTCAGTCACTCTTTAGTGCTATACTGCAAGTTGGAGTAATATCACCCCTATCACTCCCCCCCCCAGAAGCCTAACAACAGAACAATGGGAAGGTAACCAGATTGCAGCTCCCTTTTATATATATATATAAGTAATGTGGGGTGACGGCACACCAAAAAAACAGCAACAAGTCTTTAGAAGAAAATTAGGAGGTTTATTGGACAGTCTTGTTTTTTTTGGTGTGCCGTCACCCCACATTACTTATTGAAGCCTTTTTTTTGACTGGCACCCTATCTTTAATTACTGCTGTGGGTGTGCGTTCCGTATCTCGCTATATATATATATATATATATATATATATATATATATATATATATATAATATATATATATATAAACATTTGTTACATCTTTATTATAATGAGCTGCATCACTTTATTTATAACAACATGTTAACCCAAGTAAACTCATAGCCTGCCATAGAGAAACACTATAACTATGTCAGCATAGGCATTCATTTGTTTTAATAAGAACATTAGAGCTTCCCAACCATTGAATTGAACACAAACTGTGGTCAGTAGCAGCGTTTTGATCACATCACAGAGGACTAACTGATGATACATGTTCCATGGCCCAAAGGGGCAAATTCACTAAGCGCCGAAGCGCCGAACACTAGCGTTAATTCGCTAGTGTTACTTCGCACCAGTGTCGGACTGGCCCGGCGGGACACCGGGAAAATACCCGGTGGGCCCCGACCCTAGTGGGCCCCCGCCGGGCCAGACCCCCCTCTCCCAAACAGTTTTTCGGAAAAAACTATTTCGGCGCATCGCAGCGCCATTTGCGCACCCGCGCCTAGCGCCTTTTGCGCATGCGCGCTTAGTGATTTTTGCGCATGCGCGATGCGCCGCCTGACGGAGTATGCTGATCGGCGCTTCAGCTCAAAGTAGGTAGCGGGGGCCAGAGGGGGGCCCTGGACAGCGGTCCCGGTGGGCCCCGGGCCCCCCAGTCCGACCCTGCTTCGCACCCTTACGCCAGGCGAATTTTCGCTAGCGACGTAACTACGCAAATTCACTAACTTGCGCAGTGTACTGAACGCTACCTTTTACGCTAGACTTCCTTCGTCACCTCAGACCTGGCGAAGCGCAATAGAGTAGATAGGGATTGTTTCAAAAAAAGTCAAAATTTTTTCTAAGTCCCAAAAACATTTCCCCCCTACATTTCCTGACTCATGGCAACTTACCTAGACAGTGGGCACATATGTAGGGCAAACAAAAATTTTTATTTGATGATTTGAAGGTTTTCTTGGCATTTGTAGTGCTGATACGTATTCCTCCATTGAAATTTGAATTTGGCGCCGTATGCAAATTAGCCTTCGCTAGCGTAACTTCGCTTTACATAGCGAATCAACACTAGCGCAACTTCGCAACCTTACGCTACCCCTGAGCGCAACTTCGGATTTTAGTGAATTTGCGGAGCGCTGGCGAAACTACGCCTGGCGAAGTGCGGCGAAGTTGCGCCTGGCGCAACTTCGAATCTTAGTGAATTTGCCCCAGAGTGTTTAATGGACATATTTGCGATTGATGGCGAGGCCAAAAAAGCTTGGTAATGGGGTAGGGGGCACCTAGATTCTGCTGCCTTAGGTGGAAGAATGGCTTGGATCATCCATGGCCAAGATCTACTGCTTACATCCAATTTGTGACCCCCACCTCTTTTCCCTACCCCTATTTCCAGCCCTTACTGGCACAGAACATTGCAGCTAGTTTATGCTCAATCCTGGCAGGGGAGGAAGCCTTGAGGTATGGATGAACTTCTAGCACCTTTCATTATCTTCTGAAAGGTTCCTGGTCCCTTGAGGAGGTCCTAGACCACGAACATGCAACTTGTAATAAAAATTAAAGATTTTGCTCTGTTGCACATGAACTTGGCCTTAACAACCACAAAAGAGCACTTTGACTTATCAGAAGATGGCTTCATGGTGCTGGAAAAGCTATAACCTTGGTCAGTGTGAAATTTAGAGAAGAGGAGCACTGGCCCTGGGTTAAAGGTTAGCAGTTGTAATCACAGGGGGGTTGCCTAATATATTGGCATCCCTCTGTGATTTACATTTCCTTGTCCTTTAAGAAGCCCCCAGAGCTCACTGAATGTTTGTATGGTTAAAGAGTCATCTTATAAAGCATCTAGCTGCTATTGTAAAAAAATGCAGCTAAATCTGGGTGTTGGGACTTTAAATCTGGAACCAGGTAGAGAGTAAAGCAAAATATCTTTAATAACCCTAAGAAAAAAGCTCACCCAGACATGGTGATTCATCTGAGGCAGTTTTTTTCTAGTTGCTAAGATGGTAAGTTTAAATGTAAACTGTCTTTGGTGCTAATATTTTTTGGATACCTGGCAGAGTATTTCCATAACACCCTGGGGTCAGTTTCATTAAATGCTAGAACATACTTGTGGGAGAAAACCAGAGGATCCAGGTTGTTCTCTGGTCAGAATAAAACCCAAGACTCATGATTGGTAGCCAGTAATTAATGCTAGCAACTGCACTGGCACCATGCTGTCTCAAGAATTTATATTGGAGCTGATTCTGCATGCTTTAAAATGGTTGCTTTATTTTGGTAGTACTTTCCCTGGCTTTACAGCACAAGCTGCACCTTATCATTTCATAAACTGATTTAATTTAAGTAAATGAACTTACTTGTTGTTGATACAGCGACAACCGGACTGTAGGCATAGTCCCCATTATGACCTGTAACCTTGAGCCTAAACCTGTAAGGTGAAGAGGGCTCTAGGCCTTCCACAATGTGCTTTCTAGAATAACCCCTATAGAATAAAAGAAACATTCTGTTAGCATTAAAGGAACCCTATTCTCATAACAAGTTATAAAAAATACACATTTATTTGTTACATTTAAATTTGGGGTATTTAGTCATTTTAAAACTTTCCAGGATATGTGAATGCTATTGAATTGTGCGTATTGTATATACTTCATAATGCATGAAAACATGGAACTCCGCATTTCTGGTTAATTAAAATTCACCTGTATCCATAATGGTTTGAAGCTCTTGTAAAAAAAATGGCCTAATAAAATATTTACAGTACTCAGAGGAGCTGCCAGCAGCCTTGTGTAACCCACCGAAAAAACATATCAGCAGTCTTGTTTGTAGCTTCATCATCTTTAATCAAAAATGTTTTTTTTCTTCAATACCCAAGCATTTTTAGGTGCAGAGACCTGTACTGTATAAATCAAGCAGTCTCAGGAGATCACTTACAATCTCAATATTACCAATCTAATTCTGCCACCTAGTGGAAAGCAGGTCCTCGGTTTACTCTGCATAGAAGTCCTCTGAAAAATGGTGATCTATGATATGTCTGGCACGACAATGATAGACCATTACAAATCTCTTCATATATTTGTGTATATGTCTATCTGATTGTCTTTCTACCAGATTATACAAGGATGAGGTGTATTATGTATTTAAGACACAGCACAGTTTTTGTCTATGCAATAATAAAGATTTCTGAATGTGATCCCCTGAGAGAGGAAGCAACATCAGTGGACATTCTATACTCCCATTCTTTTGAAGCTGTTTGGCTATCTCTTTTATTCCTAGAATAAGCTGAATAACATCAATTTGATATTGTTTTATTCATTCTAATATTTAATTTTTAATTTAATTTAACATTTAATAATGCTCTGTGTTTTCTAATACAGGTATGGGACCTGTTATCCAGAATGTTCGGGACCTGGGATTTTCTGGATAACAAATCTTTCTGTACTGTGGATCTTAACATAAGAGAGTCTATTAGAAGTCTACTAGAAAATCATGTAAAAGTAAACCCAATAGGCTTGACTATATTTTAGTTTGAATCAAGTACAAGGTAATGCTTTATTATTACAGAGAAAAGGGAAATAATTTTTATAGATTTGAATTATTTGGATAAAATGGAGTCTATGGGAGACAGCCTTTCTGTAATTCGGAGCTTTCTGAATAACGGGTTTCCGGAATAACTCATCCCATACCTGTATAGTAAAGTACTGTTTATGCCTTGTACTTTTCTGAAATGGTGGGTTCACTTTTTTATTGCTTGTTCTAGGTTCATGCATTTTCTTTTGTTTTCTTGGCATATTTTTTTTTTTTACATTCTATGTTCATTTTTTTCCCTGTGATTTAGTTAGTGCAAGCGGCTATGTTCTACACATTTGCAGGGGAGCCAATTGGAACACAAGCATACCTGGCACTTAGGTGTGATGACACTGCAAGGTTGCATGTGTCCTTGCTCTTCATTGGATAGTAAACCTGGTCACAGACTGCCATAATTTCAAGAGTATTAGTAAGGAAAAAAAGTGTTTTACTTCCTTGTTTTGTAACAAAAAGTTATCTGATTTCCCTTCCAGACCCTAATCTGCATATGCAAATTAGGATTTAGATTCAGTTCGGCCAAGACAGGCATGAGGATTTGCCTGAGGAACCGAATCCTGCTGAAAAAGGCTGAATCCTGGCTGAATCCCAAACCAAATCATGCATTCGGTGCATCCCTAATTCCAATACTAATTCAGGGAAATAGAGACCAGAATGGAGATTAGATTGCAGGTTTCTATATCATATGCTTCCACTACAGTAGTAACCACTGGGCTGGCTAACATTACAGTTGTATTTTTTAACCCAAAATACTGTAATTATGTACCTTGCCTTATAAAAGCAAGCGTAAATGAAATGCGTGTAAATTGTAGATATTCCAATTTAAGGGGATGGCGTCATTAAAGACAGGAGAATTCAGCACAAAGAACTTGGGCTTGTAATACACTAGCCAATTATGCCAGGGGAGAAAGCAACCTGTTGTGACTTTAGTGTGTACTGACAGGTACGGCAGACTCTCCCAGAGTATAAAAGCCTGCTGAGAATGTCTCATGTGATGCTAGTATAAATGGACAATGTGTGAATTACAAATAACAATTGGAGGGATAAAGCGTTTGTGCTCCTTGAAGTAGGCTGGTACTAAGAGGCAACAACATTCTCAGTAGAGTAGACATTTACAGGGAGTCCTAGAGTTACATACACCCGACTTACATACAACTCACACTTACCTACGGGGCTATTACATTAACATACTATGGTTTGCATGACTTTTATTAACATTAGCTTTAATAATCCACCTGCCCCAATCCCCTCTGGTGTATGTTGTCTAAAGTGGATCACCGTACCAGAGGCCCCCCCTTTAGACTAGAAGAAAAGAACTTTCATTTGAAGCAATGTAGGTGGTTCTTCACAGTGAGGACAGTGAGGTTGTGGAATGCACTGCCGGGTGATGTTGTGATGCTGATTCAGTTAATGCCTTTAAGAATGACTTGGATGATTTTTTTGGACAGACATAATATCAAAGGCTATTGTGATACTAAACTCTATAGTTAGTATAGGTATGGGTATATAGAATTTAATTAAAAGTAGAGAGGGGTGTGTGTATGGATGCTGGGTTTTCATTTGGAGGGGTTGAACTTGATGGACTTTATCTTTTTTCAACCCAATTTAACTATGTAACTATGTCTACTGCAGAGCACAGAAAGATAAAAACACAAATGCACTGAGCGGTAAAAATAAATACTATGTTAAGATAAACATCTGTCTTGTTGCATTTAATAAGTAAATGTATATGTTTCAACTTAGATACAAATTCAACTTAAGAACAAACCTACAGACCCTATCTTGTACGTAACCAGGGGACTGCCTGTATTCGATAGTGTAAAAGGTGCAAGGTATTGTCTGTGGGCATTACACATTTCGTGCTGCAATGCACTTAACCCTATCCTATGATTGAAGTACACTGCATTACAAAACACACATTGCAGGCAATTGTTGTACCTAACAAGCATTTGATATAAAGTTTACTTTTCCTTTACTCTGCCCTCTTAAATCTGTGCCAACTGAGTGTCAGCTGTTTTTTGGTATTGTTTGCTTCCTCAAACTGAAGTTCTGGCACATGAGCACGTGGACCCCACATTATACTGGAGAGATTTACTGGTGGGTGTACATTAGGGGGGGAAATGTAATGCCGCACTGCCTTCTTACATTTCCCAGGTTACATAGTTAAGTTGGGTTGAAAAAAGAACAAAGTCCATTAAGTTCAACCCCTCCAAATGAACCCCACTGCGCGCACGCACGCACGCACGCACGCACACACACACAGTATTTAGGGCTCTTACAGACAAGGGTTTTTACCTGAGCTCCCCTGTGTTCTGGTTTCATGTGTTCAGCCGCAGGGGAGCGCAGGAGTAGACTCACTGTATTCTTTTCAATGTGGCTGTACTCACACAGACGCCTGTAAGCACCGAACGCAGGTTGGGACGCAGCATGTTGCATTTTACCTGCGTTCTGCGCTTACGGTACATGCGTCTGTGTGAGTACAGCCACATTGAAAAGAATTCAGTGTGTCTACTCCTGCGCTCCCCTGCGGCTGAACGCATGAAACCAGAACACAATGGGGGCTATCCCCCCTTTGGGCTAAAAGTTAATATTTTTTAAAAGGCCCCTTTATTGGAGCTCCCTATAGATCTGATATTGTCCCTGTGCGAGTTTCAGATGAAGGGTGGGCGTGTCCTAACGGTCCCTGCCAGAAGCACAGTAGGAGCGGGATAGCCAATCACAGTCCTGCAGTCATACAAGCAAAGACAAGCTTCAGTTCCCTGTCAGGTCATCCTAGCTGCTGATTGGTTCCTATCCTATAGAGCAGTGTGCTGAGCTCCCCTGCACAGCCTGGGCAAGGAGGCGGCTAACATATGGGCGGGATTAGTAGGGTTTTTGCTGAAATTGTCAATAAAGTAATTAGAAACACTAGTGCTCCTATCAGCAGAAAACTGCACCGGCCCGGGGTTATACCAGTGAGCACCACTGAACGCTTCTCTTCCTGCTTCTTCTTGCGGCTGCGCATGCCCATTAGAGTGGAAACTCGAATTTTAACTTGGGAAATTTAAAGAAAGATGAAGCCGGAAAATCAGCGCTCTGTGGTGCTCCCTGGAATAACCCCGGGGCGGTGCAGTTTTATGCTGATAGGAGTAACGGCCCAGGGTTTCAGGTAAGTAAATACATTCACTTGGGGGTGCCTAACATTTGGCACCCCCAAGTGGTAAACGACTTTCCTTCTTCTTTAAGCACATTCCTTCTATATTTAGAACAGTATAATGCACTGGCACATTCTTATTTTTTTACATAATATGTGTCCTTTAAAGTGCCACTGCAACCTAAACTTTTTCTTTGCTGTGAACAACTCAACTATGCTGTATATTCCTACCCACTGAGATCAGTTTTCTAGACTCAGAATCTCACCAAGAGGCACAACTAAAATAACTTACATAAACCAAACCTTAGTAAACTGTGTAATGAGTAACTAACCTATCTAAAAAAAGTAAGTTACAAATGATGTTTATTTGAAATAAGTACTTACGAGTAAATAGTCCCAAACACATGAGTTTTTACATCCTCTTCTTCAATTGAGAACTTTAACCACTTATCAGAAGGCACTTTACATTTGAAATTGTTGTTGATATCCCAGTACAACTCAATACTGTGATGATTCACTTTTCCAACAACTGGGGGATCAGGCTTCAGTATAACATTTTGGGCTGTAAAAAAAAAAAAAAAAAATATATATATATATATATATATATATATATATATATATTTGTATTATACCATACGTTTGCATTAAAAAGCAATAACGGGTGCAAAACAAATTGTCAGTTATGGGAATTGTAAATGTTCAGTAATTAGTTTGGCTATCTGTATATAATGGCAGGTCTTGCATTTGTCTGAAATAATTAAAAAGTGTATATTGATTTATATAGGTTTAGCTGAACAGCATAAATTAGCATTTATAAGCCTCTGACAGCTAAATTACATTAGAGATCATGAAGTTGAGCCTGGGCAGTGAATCAAACCAACTGCATAAGAAGAATACAAAATGCACCATGAGATTTACCCTTTAGAGAGCAGGGCATGCCACCATCTGAAACACACAATGGTTATTTCAGTGACATATAATGATTTTACAAATACTTGTGTACTTTTTTATTACATTTTCTCAAGCAAATTAGCCCATTACCCAAGTATATGAGAATAATTTATATACATGTTCCACATAAAATAATTGTCATAAAGCAAGCCACAAAGATGTTCTGTGTAAAACAGTAAAATATTTGTGTCTAAGATGACAACTGCGATTGTTACAGCAGAAAAGAAATGTACAAAGTAGACTTTGTACACTAATTCAATTTCCCATGATTGGTAACTGGTTAAACCACTTCAGTTAAAGGGATTTTGTCATGATATTTAAAGTGTACTTTTTATTTCTAAATTACACTGTTTACATTGCAAATAATTCACTCAACCATTTAAAGTTTTATTCTTCAACCAACCAATGTATTTTTTTAGCTGTAATATTGGTGTGTAGGCCAAGGCTGTGTAATCCGTACATAATTCCTTCAACTTCAACTCCTCAGTTTATGGTACCTCAAACTCTGACTCCTATGTTTTAAATATACTAATGTATTTTCCATGTTGATTGAAAAAACACAACATATAAGGCGCGTCATCAGTGCTAAAGCTCAGCAAATTTTAAAGCTATAGAAACATGATGTCTACTTTTGAGAAGAAATCAAAGAACCTACTGGCCATTCAATGATACTGTTCAAGTTTGGGTCTAAATCTGATGGGCTTCCCTGATCGATATCTGGACAAAAGGCGGTCAGATGTCGATGGGGCAGTGTTATCAGTTAAAGGAAAACTATACCCCCAAACAATGTAGGTCTCTATAAAAAGATATTGCATAAAATAGCTCATATGTAAAATCCTGCTTCATGTAAATAAACCATTTTCATAATAATATACTTTTCTAGTAGTATGTGCCATTGGGTAATCATAAATAGAAAATTGCCATTTTAAAAAATAAGGGCCGCCCCCTGGGATCGTAGGATTCACTGTACTCACAAACATACCAACAAACCATACATGTTAGGTCACATGAGCCAATTAACAGACAGAGTTGTGTCTTTAGCTTCCTCACTTCTTCCTGTTACAGTTACAGTTGTAGTATTTCTGGTCAGGTGATCTCTGAGACAGCACAGAGACCATCACAAAATGGTGGCTCAAGGCAAGAGATGTAAAAGGGCAAGATTTACTTAAATATATATTCCAGTTTGGTAAGATTCTTTAATATGCCACTTAATATGATATGAACTATCTGTTGCTTAAGTGTTCATTTTGGGGGTATAGATTTCCATTAATAGATGCAGTCCCGCGATCCGACTGCCTGTATTGGCAGCATTAAGCCCGATATCGCCCACCCCAATGTGGGCATATCGGGGAGAGATCCCCTTGTTTGGCGACATCGCCAAATGAGTGCTCCCTGTGTGTGGCCACCTAAAAGCTGCCGTCAGATCAAGTCAGCAGTTTATCGGCCCGTGCATGTGGCATGAAAGGCTTCCCCGATCGATATCTGGTCGAAAGTCGGTCAGATGTCGATGGGGCAGTGTTGAAAATATCATCGGATTGCAGCCACATCTGTTCGTAGATGCGGTCCCGCAATCTGACCGCCCGTATTGACAGCATTATGATCTGATTGTTGGGCCCTAGGGCCCACGATCGGATCAGCCCGATATCGCTCAACTCAATGTGGTCATATCGGTTAGAGATTTGTTTGTTTGGTGGCATCGCCAAACGAGTGGATCTCCCTGTGTATGGCCACCTTAAGCCTATGTCATCGTGGCTTTATTAGGAGTCAGTACATTTATGCTGACTCCAGGTACCCAAAATTGTTTCCCACTCTAACGCCACATCTCTGGTGTAGGCAATCATTTCGGTGCATTGTGCCAGATCCCAATCTTTCAGAAAGAGCCAGCACTTCATAATGAAATGACTTTTAGATAAGCAATTGTTTCTCCTACTCAGTGGAGTCGCAACTTGGATTAGCTAGATTCTTACTACTGAGTGCTATTGATATCACTCCAACTTGCAGTACAGCAGTAGAGAGTGACTGCTAAAATTAGCCATTTTATAATATACTAAATGTAAAGGTGAACCACCCCTTTAAAGAAAGAAAAAAGCCTTTTATTGGCTTTTGGTGGATACAGGGAGGTCTAATTCAAATACAAAATACAGTTATTTGAGTGATAATAGGCTATCCGTATATACCAGTGTATAAGCCGAGTTTTTCAGCATCCAAAATGTGCTGAAAAAGTCTACCTCAGCTTATACTCGGGTCAGCGGTACCCGACCCGAGTAGCTGAGATTGCAGTCACTTTTAATCATTCCTATACCAACAGTGCACTTGGGGAGAGACTGCAATATCCCACAATGCCCTCTGTTGGTTATATGAAAGAATAACAGTGCACCCTCTGTTGGTTATATGAAAGAATAACAGTGACTGCAATATCACACAGCGCCATCTGTTGGTTGTATGAAAGAATAACAGTGACTGCAATATCACACAGCGCCATCTGTTGGTTGTATGAAAGAATAACAGTGACTGCAATATCACACAGCGCCATCTGTTGGTTGTATGAAAGAATAACAGTGACTGCAATATCACACAGCACCATCTGTTGGTTGTATGAAAGATTAACAGTGACTGCAATATCACACAGCGCCATCTGTTGGTTGTATGAAAGAATAACAGTGACTGCAATATCACACAGCGCCATCTGTTGGTTGTATGAAAGAATAACAGTGACTGCAATATCACACAGCGCCATCTGTTGGTTGTATGAAAGAATAACAGTGACTGCAATATCACACAGCGCCATCTGTTGGTTGTATGAAAGAATAACAGTGACTGCAATATCACACAGCGCCCTCTGTTGGTTATATGAAAGATTAACAGTGACTGCAATATCACAGCGCCCTCTGTTGGTTATATGAAAGATTAACAGTGACTGCAATTTCACACAGCGCCCTCTGTTGGTTATATGAAAGATTAACAGTGACTGCAATATCACACAGCGCCCTCTGTTGGTTATACGAAAGATTAACAGTGATGGCAATATCACACAGCGCCCTCTGTTGGTTATACGAAAGATTAACAGTGATGGCAATATCAAACAGCACCCTCTGCACATGGTAGTGGGACAGTGGGACAATGCACACAGTAATCCGTTTGGCAATTCTCTGTCACCATCAACTTTGCAAAGAAGTCCGGTTGATCGCTGGGGGGGTCGCTTTGGCAGAATGTGCGCTGCTGGGAGACAGGGCTGTAGTTGTGTCTAGGCTTATACTAGAGTCAATAAGTTTTCCCAGTTTTCGTAGGTAAAATTAGGTACCTCGGCTTATACTCGGGTTGGCTTATACTCGAGTATATACGGTAGTACTTTTTACCACTGTCATTTCATTCCCAAGGGCCAGGGGAAATATCCTCTGTACTGTACTCTAAAACTGCCCCAATCACTAACATCCATTCTAATTTTGAGTTGGCCCTTGGATCCCACCGCACAGCAGTCTAACAACTAGTTTAAAATGATTTTCCACTGACAGTCTTCTGCAGGGTGAAAAAAACATTATGTACCAGTGCAAATGAATTTGCTGATAAAGGTCCCACAAGAAGGAATAAGAATAAAAAAATAATTTCATAATGGCACTACATTTTCAATTTAAAAGGGGCATTGATGTAGCCCAAATAGTCAATATATAAGAAAAGTTTATATTTAACCGTGCGACGGTTATATTTTATTACACACAACCAAGTGTAAAAAAAACACTTTATTGAATTGGCACTTTGATATAGATCTGCTCATTTTAGATTGCTCTTGGATAGTAAAAGTGACTGCCTGAGATTTAGTTTGCGAGTGTAACAACATATTTAGCAAGCCGTCAATAAATACATATGCTGGAGGCATGTCCAATGTATATGAAGAACACTGATGGATTTTTCAAGCTTAGATCAATATTCGTTTAGAATTTAACTGTTCTTGATAATGTTGTGGAGATAACTTGCAAAGAATAATAAGGGTGTTCTCATTCCATGCAGTTATTTTATTAAGTGGCGTCCAAGTGTCTTGTATTATTTGCTATGCAGCTATCCCAGAGTTCCATTCAAATGCCTTGCCTTTTCTACACAGGAATAAAGGACTGCATCCCCTATGTATGCCCCCATAGTGATTTACTATTCTGCTGTACAACAAAATCATAGTCAAAAACAAAAACATCTGACACTGCTAGCAAACAGGTTTCTCTGAAGTGTTTACAATTGCTGAAGTCATTTATCACAAAGCTTCAATCAAACTATGATTATGTATGTTAATCAGACAGTTGAGACTGAGAGAAGCTAATTTATTTCAGTCTAGGGTGTGGATGCAAGTGCACTAAGAGAACTAAGGGGTCATTTTTCAATTCCGAGGGCACAAGTGCAAGAGTGCTAAGGGGTGTATTTACCAAGCACTTGGGCCCCAGGGATTACTGTTTTCTGTACTAAGGTTGAAACAAAAATCTGATGCTCAGCGTGGAGATATTGTCATGGGGAGCAGCAGAGACCTGTTTTTACTTTGTGCCATAGGGCCTCCTGATGCTACTCAATTTGCACCGCTGAAAAGTGCACGAGTTTGGGACAGGTAATGGATGGGTGGGGTTACACCTACATGCCTCCCCTTGCCCGTCAATCTTGAATAGAGCACTACCTGCATTAGGCAATGGGCAAGCTGCAGCTCTTTGCACTCTTGCAAAGAGTTGCTTATTGGACCCATTGGTTATCTCTAGCCTGTGTGTGCCATACTCTGCTTGCTCTATTCTCCCTGTGTGTGCCATACTTTGCCTGTGTGTGCCATACTCTGCCTGCCCTATGCTCCTTGTGTGTGCCATACTCTGCCTGCCCTATGCTCCCTATGCTGCCATACGCTGCCTATGTGTGTGCCATACTCTACTTGCCCTATGCTCCCTGTGTGTGCCATACTCTGCCTGCCCTACTCTGCCTGGCCTATGCTCTGTGTGCCATACTCTGCATGTCCTATGCTCCCTGTGTGTGCCATACTCTGCCTGGCCTATGCTGCTTGTGTGTGCCATACTCTGCCTGTTCGATGCTCCGTGTGTGCCATACTCTGCCTGCCTTATGCTTGCTGTATGTCCCATACTCTGCCTGCCCTATGCTCCCTGTGTGTGCCATACTCTGCCTGCCCTATGATCTGCCTGCTCACATATAAGTGATGAGTTATATCCCTGCAGTGAGCATCAACCATTTATTTTTTTGTGTGCTACCACCATTAATGCGAATATGTTTTTAAAGGGATACTGTCATGGGAAAAAAGTTCTGACATGGGGCTAGACATATTGTCAGTTTCCCATGTGCCCCCAGTCATGTGACATGCTCTGATCAACTTCAGACAAACTTTATTGCTGTACTGCAAGTTGGAAAGATATTGCCCCCTCCCTTTCCCCCAATTAGCCTAACAACAGAACAATATTACAACTTAAAAAATACACTAGCTGGTTGAGTGAATTATTTGCAATGTAAACAGTGTGATTTATAAATAAAAACTACATCATAAAAATCATGACAGAATCCCTTTAAAAGGGGAGTGGTCAACACTGGCTTCCATATTGGCCCTTTATCACTGAGACCAGAAAAATTCCGGCCCTCGGTACCACAGAAGTTGGACAGCACTGTCATAGGCTATTGTGATACTGAAATCTAGCTAGTAAAGATATTGGTAAATATAGTTTATGTTAGTGTGTGGATGGGTTGTTGTGCGTATGTGAGTGCTGGGTTTCATATGGAGGGGTTTAACTTAATGGACTATGATCTGTCTTTTTTCAACTTAACTATGTAACTATGGAATGCTTTGCTCACTCTTAAAGGAGAACTAAACTCTAAAAATGATTATGGCTAAAAATGCCATGTTTTATACACTGAACTCATTGCACCAGCCTAAAATTTCAGCTTATCAATAGCAGCAATGATCCAGGACGTCAAACTTGTCACAGGGGGTCACCATCTTGGAAAGTGTCTGCGACACTCACATGCTCAGTGGGCTCTGAGCAGCTGTTGAGAAGCTACGTTTAGGGATCGTCACAAATTATCAAGCAGAAAATGAGGTTTGTCTGTAATATAAGCTGATGCTACAGGGCTGATTATTAAATTCTGATGCTAATTACACTGGTTTCTGTGCTGCCATGTTGTAATTATCTGTATTAATCACTAATCAGCCTTATATTGTGACACTGATATTCTATGTGTATTGTATATTGTGAGTGGGTCCCTATTCTCATTAAGTGACAGCAGCACAGAGCATGTGCAGTGCAGGGCCGAAACTAGGGGTAGGCAGAGTAGGCACGTGCCTAGGGTGCAAAGCTGGGAGGGTGCCAGGCACGTACCTCCTCTGTCCGGTTCCCTTTTCTGCCCGACTTTCGCCATTTCTTCTCGATTTTTGCGCTTCTGCACATGTGCGCAAACTTCAATTTGCGCATGTGCACTATATCGCAAATTCGCGCATACGAGCGCAAATTTGCGCTTGCGCACGCTAAACAGGCGCCACGACTGCCGGGCCTGCCTAGGGCGCCTGCCCAGCGTGGCCTGGCACTGGTGTGGTGAATCAGCAGAAAAGAAGATGGGGAGCTACTGGGGCATCTTTGGAGACACAGATCTTCCCTGCTAAAGGGCTGTGGTTGCCTTCAGCTGATACAGAAGCCCGAAAAACATAATGTACAACATTTCTAGCTACTTCTTTAGTTTAACTTTCCTTGTCCTTTAAGCTGACTATATAGGTACAGATACTGTAGACAGAAACAAGGTTTTGTAATAGTTCTGTCGTGTGTCTAAAGAACAATTGGAACAGACATACACGGCTGTTTCTCCAATCAGGCACGTTTGAAAGTTTGAGACAATTTGGCTCAAACTATTATATATGTCAGTGTATGGTCACTCTGGCAATACGGATAGAAAGATAGTAGTTAAGGGTGATGTCCCTCCCTAACTGGTTCAAGACTGGCATCCTTAAACTTAGATCTTTCCAACAAACGATTGTATTTTCCAAGATAGCTATCTTAATGAATTACGATAACATATACTGAAACGATCAATCTTATGACCATCCATGGGTTATCGCAGAACATATATGGCAACGTACATTTAATCTGAGCAGATGCAACTTTTGAAGCATTAGAATCAATATCACTGCTAAATCGAATCACAAACAATGTGTAAAGATATCAGAAATGCATCCAGTTTGTAGATAATTATATTGGTAGAGGGATTCCAATAAAGTGTACTGGCCCTTTAATGAAACGGTATGAGCTAAGTGTCTGCTTGATTGTCAAATCCATAAATCCTTCCCAAAAACAAGCCCGATCACTTTACAGTCAATGTGATATATCTGCATATCATCCCAATGTTTTATTGCTTATAACCGCATAACTATCTAGTGTGTCTTGCATCTCAAATCTCTTTATCGAGTAAATTTAATTGTGACTGGCAAAACTAATAAAATAAGAACGCATAAATAAAAGAAAGAAGAAACAATTTAGCTCTGGGCTCTTGGGAGATATAAATCCCTGGAAATGCGCTGTGATTTAACATGCTGAGGCACTTAAAGGGAAACAATCCCTTCTTTAAATATATTCTTTTTATGAGCTTCTCTTGGTGCTTGATGCTTTTACTTTATAAAGTATACCCACTTTTGATTAAATTTGATATTGCCTATATGCAGTGCAGTTGTTTCTGCTAGGGCCTGACGATATAGACGATTGCTGATTCTCCGCAGGTGGATGATCCGCTGCCCTGCTGTGCCCCTTGTCTTCTGAAGGTGGGGCGGAAAATGCAAAATGTTGCGTTTTCGCACCTAAATCAGCTGTGTCTGCCTGCACCCCAGTGGAGACAATGCTTCCTAGTTCAGGCAAAGCAGGAGCAGAGGAGCAGCGGATTCTCGTCCTGGTCGGCAATCGTCCGGCCCTAGCCTAATTCTGCTAATTAATCCCATCAAGTATAATTTGAGGAGATATTAGTCACCAAGCAATATTCTCCCCAAAATGCCTTCCCATCTGCAAGAATGCGGGCCAGCGGCATGGCATATGTGTCTCTTCGGATTTCTAAAGCCGCCCGAATTTTCCTCGGGAAGCAACTTCAGGTGTCTTCAGAAAACCCGAAGCAGTACGTATGACATCCCACAAGAAAGTGAATCACTGGTGTGTAGGAATTTTAGGGAGATAGTGCCCGCAGTAGTGAAGATTTATCACATGGCCACTAATCTCCCCAAGTGTCCCACCCTAAACAGAAGTGTATGCCTCTTCTAGCGCAGAGAGCAATAGCAATGGGGCCCCCCTCAACCTGCTCCAAAGCAAAAAAACGCATCAGTTCTGCAAACTCAATTGGTAGCCCTGTAGCACCACAGCACTTTCTGCTCCTGCACTCTATTAGAATCACCAGACATCATGTCTCTCTACATGCAGAATTTGTGCAAAAGGCAGTTTCTCTAATTTTGTTAGATGTGGTTTGTACTGGAATCAGTTATTTCAGTAGCTCTAATCAGTGAGCTCTAATACATCTGCTAGGAAAGGGAACCCCCTATTAGATATATTGGATCATTCATCTGACACCCAACTGCTGCATGAAGACAGAATGAAGAGAAAAAGTTGCTGAGAGAGGGATAGTGAATATAAAGTTGATTATTTCAGAAACAATACAGAATTTTTAATTGATTGCATTTAGAAAGTTTATTACTTCAGTATGAGGAAACTTATATTAAAGTTTCATTTTCGTGATAGTCCCCCTTTACAGTCCCAATGCCAAAAAAAGATTAACTTTACTATTAAATCCAATTTTTAGTGGAAAAAAAACCTTGAGTTTTTGGTGATTTATTATACTCCGAGGCTACTAAAAGTCCGAATCCAAAAATACTCCCTTTTCAAATTTGAAGATATCATAGTTTGCTCTGAGTTTCAGCCAAAAATCTGGAAAAATCGGGGGTTTCGAAAAATCTCGCGAAAGATTCAAGCTTTTTGGGCATAAAACCCAAAACATTTTTTTTTTTTTTCGCAAAAAATTAATTTTCCAAGTTTTTTTCTGAACTGAGTTTTTTCAAAGATAAATATGATCAAATCGTGGATTCTAGTTTGGTCAGACTTTTTTTGCTTAAAAAATCTGAAAAAATCAGATTTTGATAAATAACCCTCTTAATTTCTCTTCTTCAATGCACTACTATTTGAAATATATTTGTTGCATTTTCCTAGGAAACAATGCTTTTGTTATATTGAACAGTGGCTTGAGCATATCTACCAACTGTCCCGTTTTTAGAGGGACAGTCCCTCTTTTGACAGCTCAACCCCCAGTCCCTCATTTGTACTGGAAAAAACAGATTTTCTCTGCACTGAACAGCCAGAAAAAGAAACAATGTTTCTAACTTAATTGATTTTTGGCAGAGAGCTCAGAACAGCCACAGCTTCAGATAAGATACTTTTGTAACAATTTTGAGATAAGTAAATAAGTAATTGTAACAATATAAGATAACAGGTCCCTTGGGAAAAGTTAGGACTCACAGCTTAAAGGGCAATTCACCTTCATTAGCAAAACTGTAACAACTGAAAAAAAATACAGAAATATGTTCAAACTTTCATAACCTGCCAAATTTTATAAAATGAACATGGTAATTAGGGGATGTGGCCACAAAAACAGGCATGGTCCAAAAAAATTGCTGCGATACGTGCGACAACTTTTTTGTCCCTCTTTTTATATCCAAAATGTTGGGAGGTATGTCTTGAATTGTGCGTCCATGGATTGTGTGAGCCAATAAGCACTGCTTATAATATTACATAACACTGAAAATGATAAAGAAAATATATACTGTAATGAGTGATGCCTTGTCTTAAAATTCCTTGCATAGGGTCACAAAGGATGAGATTACCAGTACCTTAATAGAACAGACAAGGGAATAAATGCTGATAAGTACAAACACTTCTGCATCAAAGTACATGACAAGAAAGCAAATATTACCCTTCCAGCTGAATTTTACAGTGTTTACTGTTAGCTTAAGCAATGAATATCATTATAGCTGATACACATCACTGGTACTCTGTAATGGTCCAGAAACATAAATCATTTCCAAGAATTTGGCACATTAATATCATCATCCTTTTCTTACATATTAACCAGAAGAAGACATATTTGAGAAAAATGCTATCTAATTTGAACAGAAATGTGTCACATTGGCTGAATGAATAGGGCATGTGCTGAACATACTTTTTGCCTACTGTTTTAATTAAGACTATGCTATGGTTCTGTTATTTCCGGCCAGTTTCGTGCACATCTTGGCGCTTCCGGTCCCAAAGAACTTCAAAGGAGCTGATAAATTCTGATTTGCAAAAGACCGATAAAGGTATGGGGACTGTATCCAGGATGCTCAGGACATGGGGTTTTCCGGATAAGGGGTCTTTCCGTAATTTGGACCTCCATACCTTCAGTTTACTGGAAAATCATTTAAACATTAAATGAATGCAATAGGCTGATTTTGTTTCCAATAAGGATTATTATATCTTAGTTTGGATCAAGTACAAGCTACTGTTTTATTACAGTCAAAAAGAAAATCAATTTCATAAATTGGAATTATTTGACTAAAATGAGGTCTAAGGGAGATGGTCACAACATAATTCAGAGCTTTCTGGATAACGGGTTTCTGGACAACCGATTCCATACCTGTAATGAGTTTCTCAAAGCTGGCTGCTTAGAGAAGGGAGGAGTTTGTTTCATCAAAGGTAAATAGGGAGCTCTGAACAAATTGCTCTGTTTTAGGGTAGGACTACACAGACGTTTTCGGCGCGATCCGACGCGCTGTGACAAAACACATGCGACGGAAATAAGAGATAGAAATGTCGGAATAAGTCGCAGCACTGATCCGAGGCGACACGACTGTCGGATGCAGACGCTGCACCTGCATCCGACAGTTGTGTCGCGTCGGATCAACACTGCAACTTAATCCGACATTTCTATCTCTTACCTTATTTCTGTCGCATTCGATTTGTCGCAGCGCGTCAGATCAAGCCGAAAACGTAAGTGTAGTCCTACCCTTTAATGCATAGTAGCAGGCAAAGGAGGTTGTAGAGCTTAGCTTGGTAGTATGGAAGATATTATTATTGGTGGGTTTTGAATGATTTCACTTTTTTCTCAGCTGCTCTCCAGTTTGCGATTTCAGCAATCTGCTTGCTAAGGTCCAAATTACCCTAGCAACCATGCATTGAATTGAATTAGAGACTGGAATACAAATACCAGATGCGTAATATAAAAGTAGCAATAACAATAAATGTGTAACTTTAAAGAGCAATTGTTTTTAGATGCGGTCAGTGACCCCCATTTGAAAACTGGAAAGAGTCAGAAGAAAAAGGCACATAATTAAAAAACTATACAAAATAAACAATGAAGACCAATTGAAAGTTTCCTTAGAATTAGTCATTCTGTAAAATACTAAAAGTTTAAGGTGAACCACTCATTTAAAACACCTCCCTTACTTTTCGGTGTTCTGCATGTTGCACCTTGGGTTTAAGTCACTATTATAGGGTGCAAGGGGTACCCTGACACCAGTCACAAGTAGAAATAGGCGCAAACAGTTTAGTTATAGCTTTTAATGAATTGGTGCACAGCTCCCAGAAATAAATGAGGTCTAAGGCTTGTCTAATCTGAAAATGATATACCTGTGCAGAAATATAATTGAAAATTGAAACTGTTACAATGCTTGGCATTAAGTAAAGGTGGTCATAAACAGGCAGATTAAAGCTGCCGATATCGTCCTTTAGACTGATTCAGCATCTTATCTGCTCGTGTGTGGGGGCTTCAGACCAATATCAGGCCAAAAATCGGGCAGATATCGATCGGGCAAGTCTGATTTTTTTCTGCGATCCAGGACCGCATCATCTAGTTGATGCGGTCCTGTGACCCGTCGGCGCCCATTCGCAGCATTGTAATTTGAATGTTCAGCTCCAGGGCCGAACGTTTGGATTCTCCCGATATCGCCCAGCCGTTAGTGGGCATATCGGGTTAAGATCCGCTTGTCTGGTGACAAGAGAGCGGATCTAATAGTGAAAGGCCACCTTAATGCGGTATACAGACCAATTCAACTAGTACTAAGGCTAACATACAGCAGAGTGTTCAAAAGCTATTCATATTATTAAGACAGTACTCTTTTAACAACTAAAAAAAGAAAATTACATCCAGGATTAGCCAATTTAATGTCATTTTCTCACACATGCCTGTTCCCTAATTCACGCTGAATTAAATTTGAATATAGGTGCGATTGTGTTATACATATTTAGAAGAGGATTAGTCATTCATGTACACATTTAGGTTTTTGATTTCCATATGGAAAGCATTCAGTAAGCTGGCTTTCAGTTAGAAATTGTCTTCATTTATCAAAGTTAACTATTAAGGGGCAGATTTATCAAGGGTCATATTTAAAATTCGAATTTGACATTCCGAAATTCGAATCAAAATATTTTTATGGTGAAAACTGTCAAATTCGACTAGGGAGTTATCTAAACTATATATTTTTTTAAAAAATTCTAATTAGATTTTCAACATTTATCATACTCCGGCCCTTTAAGAATTCGAATTTGACTATTCCCCACCTTAAACCTGCCGAATTAATGTTCAAGTCAATGGGAGAGGTGTAGGGATCAATTTGGAGATGTTTGCAGCCTTCATGACATTAGATTCTTTTTTCGGAGTAAAAACTCGAATTGAGTTTGATAGAATTTGAATTGAATTCGATATGAGTTTTCGGGTCGTTTAAATTCGTCCGAGTAGTACAAATTCACATTTCGATTGGTCGAATTTCGAATTCATGGGAGTTTGAAAAAAATTTGAAATTCGATCCTTGATAAATGTGTCTCTATATGCAAGGCTGTTACCTGGCTAATGAGTCCCCGGGGACCAGACCACAGTTTGAGCTTTGCACTCTCTGTAGTCTGTGACTATTTTGGCCAACTGTTAATGTACAAACCAACAGTACCTAAGAAGCATTGATGAACTAAAAGGGTTTATTTGTTTTAATTTTTGAATGATGTGCCTTCTTATTCTGTCCTCTTCCAGCTTTCAAAAGGGGATCTACTGACCCCGCTAGGTATTTAAATTGTTACATTGTATTACATAGCTTTCTACTCAGCACCTGTCCTATTCATATTCCAGCCTCTCCTTCAAACCACTGCCAATTTGCTATGGTAAAGTGGACCTAAGGAAACAGCATACTGTATATTGCTGGGCCAACTGTGTCTTGAAATGTTGGGGTCAATGTGACATACATTTCTGGGGTCACTGGGCAGATTTGCCCATGGGCAATAACCCATGGCAACCCATCAAATCGCTGCATTCATTATTCTTTTTACAGTTAATCACTGATTGGTTGCTATAGGTAACTGCCCATGGGCAATTTTGCCCAGTGTTGATAAATGAGCCCCACTGTGTCATGTGTTGCTGGGACCAGCATCTATTCTGAAATACGGAGTCACTGTGATTTTATTGCTGATGCCACAGTGTTATGAAATTATAGGGCAAGTGTATCATGATATGTTGGGACCAATCTGTTATATATTGGTGGGGCCACTGAGTTGTGAAATATGTGTGTGCTGGGGATAGGGTTGTCACCTTTCCCCCAACAAACTCCGGGGGAAGGGCAGGCAGTGCCGTAGTGGGGGCAGGACAGTGATGCCAGGGGCGGGGCTATGATGTGGCAATCGGAGATTGCTCAATCGCCGTGTCAATCCCAGGAAATCCTGCCCTTTTTTCCTAATTTGGAAAACCGGGCTGTCAGTTTTTGACCAGAACAGCCCTTCAAAAAAACGGGGTGTCCAGGTCAAAACCGGACAGGTGGCCACCCTAGCTGGGGCAAGTGTTTTGTATTCACTGTGTCATGCTGGAACAGTATGTCCTAAAATGCTAGGGCCATGCTATTAAGAAATGCTTGGCACATATCCTAAAAAAGAACAAAAAAAAATAGGTTGGTGGTGGTTGTGTCAATAGTAGATTCTTATGGCACTGTGGGAGGGGCTTCATTTTTCAGCACAAAGGGACTTTCCATCTTTTTTTTAAAACTCACTTTAACTGCCTAATGGACAGAAGGATAACCACCCCTATTTGACTATGATAGAATGATAGAAAGCACTAATACATATCAATATACCCATGACCCAATGTTCATTTAACTTTATTAGGCAGATTTACACTACAGGTATAGGATCCCGATATCCAGAAAGCTCCGAATTACGGAATTGTTGTCCCCCATAGAATCCATTTTATCCAAATAATCCAAATTTTTAAAAAGGAATTCCATTTTCTCTGTAATAATAAAACAGTAGCTTGTACTTGATCCCAACTAAGATATAATTAATCCTTATTGAAAGCAAAACCAGCCTATTGGGTTTATTTAATGTTTAAATTAATTTCTAGTAGACTTAAGGCATGAAGACCCAAATTATGGAAAGATCCGTTATCCGGAAAACCCCAGGTCCCGAGCATTCTGGATAACAGGTCCCATACCTGTACTAACACTGGGAGCTCATGGGCTAAATGACAATTTGCTCCATTCCAACAGTCCACAAAACCAGACGTCTGCTATTTTTACAGTAATACACAGGGCTGGTAGGTCTTCATTTACACTGAGGAGCAGATTTATCAAAATGTGAGTTTAGATTTTAATACAATAAAAAAACCCTTTCTATTCCTTCTTATGGGATTTTTGGAAGTGTATTTATCAAATGGTGAGTTCTAACTTTCACTCATTGAGAAATATGCTTCTAAAAATCCCTTTGGAATGAATAGAATGTGGGTGAGTTTTTATTTATTATAATAAACATTTTGATCTGCACCTTTGTATTCAATTGGTTTTCATTATTTACTTCTTAAAGTCTTTAAATGATTTGCCTTCTTGTTCTGACTCTTTACAGCTTTCAAATGGGGTTCACTGACCCCATCTAAAAACAAAATCTCTGTAAGGCTACACATTTATTGTTATTGCTCATTTTAATTACTCAACCTTCTATTCAGGCCTCTCCTATGCATATTCCAATCCCCTATTCAAGTCAATGCAAGGTTGCTAGGGTAATTTGGACTCTAGCAACCAGATTGCTGAAATTGCAAACTGGAGAGCTGCTGAATAACATGCTAAATAACTCAAAATAATAAAAAATTAAAACCAATTGCAAACTGTCTTAGCATATTACTCCCTTAGTAAAATTCGAATTTCAAGCTATTTTTTGTGTACTTCGACTAGGGAATAGTCCAAATTCGCTTCGAATTTGAAAAGAATTCGAAAATTCGAATATTGAAATTTATCATGTATGTCATGTGTGTCTCTTTAAAAATTCGACTTTGACCATTCGCCATCTAAAAACTGCTGAATTGCTGTTTTAGCCTATGGGGGACTTCCTAGAATCTATTTGGAGCAAATTGGTGGACAAAGTTTTTTTGTGATTCGTACGATTCGAATTTGCGCGAATATGGACCTATTCGATCAAAAACTGACCTATTCGGCCAAAAAAAAACTTTAATTTCGGTTGGTCTTTTTGAATTTGAATTTCAAAGTTTTTCTAATTCAAAATTTGACCCTTGATAAAAATGCCCCTAAAAGATGCCCCTAAAAGTTAACTAAAAGGAGAACAACCCTTTCATCTCATCCTCCGCACCATAGACTAAGTGCTTCAGTACCTTTAAGAAATGAAGGGTTTTTCGTGCACATTGCCCTGAGTGAAGAGAAAACTGCTGGCTGAACAATGGAAGGTATGACAGGGAAAAAATAAAGGCCGGAAGTTGAATCAGCCCTTCTAAGCAAATGCAAAGTAGTGATACCTGTAAATGTTTAGTTGCCCTTTAACACTATATACAGAAATATCAGGAAAATAATATATATGCTTTATATCATAATCAAAGGTTACCAGTACTTTAAAACTGCAATGAACAGAGGCTTTTGCTTTAGTAAATCATCCTTGAGATCTATGAGAAATATTATATCACGCACCTTTTTTTTTATAGTCACATTTTTCACGACCACAATTCCCCATAATGGAAAGACAGCTCATATAAACGTACGTGAACAGTAGTTTGCCCCTTTATCTCTTTTTTGCCTCAGGAAAGAGATTTTATTGGGAGCAGAACTAGTAAAATGACAGATTTCAGCATAAATGTAATGCTGACTAATCGCAGTGGCAAAAAAGCAAGATTCAATCCTTTAGGCTAGACCCCCTCACTTTATTTTACAGTTAAGCTTAGTGCTTGCCTGATAGCGGTAATATTTCCCTGTAAAACACTGTGAATAATGTAGCACTGAGATCCTAAGTGCTTTATTTAAAAAGTATTCTCCTTTATTTCACACTCACCGAGCATGCCCAATAAAACAGCAACTACCTGTAAATTCACTTTATTAGGAAAACATTAAAGGTGTTATTTACCTTTGAGTAAACTTTTAGTATGATGTCAAGAGTTATATTCTGAGACAATTTGCAATTGGTTTTTATTATTTGTGGTTGTGTAATTATGAATGATTATTACATTTTTTACAAAAGCAGTCTGAACAAAATTGCGCTTGGTTTTCAAAGCATCATAAATGGCACCATGGTGATCTTAATACCATAAGAATATTGGTGCATGCATGGTGGCCTGCAGATCCCAACCAATACCCATGTACTATGTATATGATGATGTTCAGGGTTAAAAGACCAGTAACAGCAACATTTTTTAAAAAAACATCAGTTTGTATGCTACGAAAAAAAAGACACCAACTAGGGATGCACCGAATCCACTATTTTGGATTTGGCCGAACCCCCGAATCCTTTGCAAAAGATTCGGCCAAATACCGAACCGAATCTGAACCCTAATTTGCATATGCAAATTAGGGGTGGGAAGGGGGAAACATTTTTTACTTCCTTGTTTTCTGACAAAAAGTCACGCAATTTCTCTCCCGCCCCTAATTTGCATATGCAAATTAGGATTCAGTTCCGCCTGGCAGAAGGATTCGGCTGAATCCGAATCCTGCTGAAAAAGGCCGAATCCTGGCCGAATCCCGAACCGAATACTGGATTCGGTGCATCCCTAACACTAACACATATCAAACTTTAGAATCGCTAAGTCTTTATTAAGAAATAACTTACCCAAACTCCACTTGTGCTTCTCTTCAGAAAAGGCAATCGGCGATCCATCGTGCGATGCTCCATTTCTCCTCCTTGCCTTCCTTATAGGAGATAACCAGGGAGCATCGCACGATGGATTGTCACCGTGTTGCCGTTTCTGAAGAGAAGCGCAAGCAGAGTTTTGGTAAGTTATTTCTTAATAAAGACTTAGCGTTTTTAAAGTTTAATATGTGTTGGCGTCTTTTTTTTCATAGAATACTAACTAATTTTTTTAGAAAATTTTTGCTGTTACTGGTCCTTTAAGAAGGGACTTTAAAGGAATAGTAACACCAAAAAATTAAAGTGTTTCTTTCTGATAAGCTTACTTAATTTTAGCCTCTTCTTTAAAGAGGTAATTGTGGGATGGAGGGGTAGTGTGGAGGCGGAATTGGGTGGATCTAATGCGAGCCAGAAGCAGAACAACCAGGGCTGTGGAGTCGGACTCTGGCTCCTCAGTTTATGCTACCTCCGTCTCAGTAACACCAAAAACCGAAAGTGTGTCAAAGTAATTAAAATGTAATGTACTGTTCCTCTGCACTGGTAAAAGCTGTGTGTTTGTTTCAGAAAGACCTCTACAGTTTATATAAATAAGCTGCAGTGTAGCCCAAGTGATAACAGAATCCAGATAGCAGTATAAATGAGAGACCTGAGAGCTGCAGAAAAAATGATGGGATGTCTTGGAAAGTTAATGGAAAAGCAAAACAGATACGCTGGAAGGACTAGTAGTGAAGATTAAATAGGACCTTCGGAGCGAAATGTGAACATAGATGCACCAGAAACTGGAAGCACTGGAGTCAATGCAGACAAAACCTTCTGATACAGGCATATAAAAAGGACCCACAACACAACCTCTGGTCCTTGGTGTGCAGAAATTATACTGCACATATCACAGTCTATTAACACCAACTACCCATAAGAATGGTAAGGCTGGGTAACATACTACAGGTATGGGAAATGTTATCCAGAATGCTAAAATTCGACCTTTGATAAATATCCCCCTAAGTCTACTATATAATAATTTAAACATTAAATAAATCCAATAGGGCTGTTTTTTCCAATAAGGATTAATTATATCTTAGTTGGGATCAAGTGCAAGGCACTGTTTTATTATTACAGAGAAAAATGAAAGAATTTTTAATAATTTTGATCATTTGGATAAAATGGAGTCTATGGGAGATGGTCTTTGCTGTAATTCTGAGCACTGCTAATTTGTGCATTCTTTCTAGGGATGCAATGAATCCCCTATTTTGTATTCTACCGAACCCCCAAATACTTTGCAAAAGAATCACCCGAATACCAAACCGAATACGAACTCTTATTTGCATATGCAAATTAGGGGTGGGAAGGGGAAAACATTTTTTCTTCTTTGTTTTGTGACAGAAAGTCACATGTTTTTCCTCCCCGTGACTAATTTCCATATGGATTTGGTTCAGCCGGCCGAATCCGAATCCTGCTGAAAAAGGCCGAATCCTGGATTCAGTGCATCCCTAATTCTTTCAGAGTAAAGAAGAATCATTACAAAGTACATTTAACCATTTGTAAGTTGGTAATAATTTTTGAAGAGCTGCCTAATAAAAAGGGAAGCAAGTATGGCACTTGAGGGGAATGTTAAAATAATATTCGGTCGTGACAGACGTGCCCTAAGAAAAGGCAATTAAGGAAGTACATGAAAGCTGGCAGCAGAAATAAAAGAACTCCGTCTGCCCTTACATTGGAACATTTACTACTTATATAATTTACACATTTCTAAAACTCCATTGTCTCCATTGTTACAGGAATTTGCAGGCAGAAATGTGGTGCCAAGGTCAATAGGAGCAGAATGCGAATGAAATATCTATTGTTGGAAACCAGTTCCTTTTAGGGGTATCTGTAAAATGGACTGAATTAACATCTGCTTAAGAATGCAAAAAAATGATGAGTAAGGAATATACATACAGTAACATATTATCTAACGAGAAATAATTGATCTCCCACTGCTTTTAAGCCTACCTGTCAATGGTCTCAATTTTTGTGGGATTGTCCTGTATCATGGAGCCAAGAAGAGGTTGGGCTTTATGGGAAAGTAGGCAGAGCCTGGACAGATCTGGGGAGTGTGCAGTTGTAACTGGGAGTGGTTGGGATGGAATGAGGCATTGCCTAATTTGTCCCTCTTTCATAATTATAGGGGGTTATTTATCAAATGTCAAATTTTAGAGTTTTATGAACTCACAACTTGAATGGTTTTTAATTCAAGAAAAAACTTGCATCAGTGAGTTCTGGGTTAACAACCCAAAAACTTGAATTGATCAAGTTTTCAGCGGGAAAAACTTAAATCATTTGAACTGATCGACTTTTCGAGAGAAACCCTGTGAAAAAAAGTATAATATCATGAAGGCTATTAACATCTTCACATGGTTCAAGGGACCTCTGACATTGACTCCTAAATGACCTCGACAGATGTATTGATGATTTAAAACTATTTCGAAGGTTAGGGAGTGTAATGGAGTCTGAGTCAGGATTCCAAAATGGTGACCAAGATGGCGTCCAAGATGGTGGCTCCCTGGTTCCTCGCGGACGCAGCCGGATGACGCCCACCTCTTCCCGCACTCTGATTGGTCCCGGCGACGGAATGGGCGTCGGCGTCAATAATCGGCGCCGGCGTCGGTCGCACACGTCGCGCGTCGGTCGCTGACGTCAGCGCGTCAGCGCGTCCGCGCACACGTTATGACGCCGATGCGTCCAAAATTGGCGCCAAACCTGGGCCTATAAGAAGGAACTCTGGGAAGTCATCAGTGCCCAATTATAGGTTTTAGCTTGCTATTCCTGGGTGTGTTTCTTGTGATATTCTTGTCTATTTTGTGTACCGACCTCTTGCCTGATTCATCGACTTCGAACCTCTTCTGCCTGGACTGATATTATTGCCTGTTTGACCATTCTCTCGTCTCATCCCTATTTGTACCGCGAACTTGGACTTTTGCTACCTCCTCCCTTGGTCCTCACTACCTCTGAGGCCTTTGGCCTTACAGGGAGTAATAAAGCTCAAAAAATTTGTTTTTTTTAACCTGAAAAATCTATTTAAAAATAACCTCAAAAACTCAAATTTTTCATGGAAAACACAACTTGACCCTTAAAGGACAAGGAAAGTCTAAAGTTGAATAAGGCTAGAAATGCTGTATTTTGTATACTAAACATAAGCATGAACTTACTGCACCACAAGTCTAATCAAACAAATGATTTATGCTTTCAAAGTTGGCCACAGGGGGCTGTCATCTTGCAACTTTGTTAAACATCTTGGCCTGACCCTGACCCTGCACATGCTCAGTGTGGTCTGGGCTGCTTAGGGATCGTCATAAACAAAGCTGTTTGAGTTCTGCATGGCTGGGAAGTTAGACGAGGGCTCCCCCTGCTGTTCATAAGTATGATTGTTTCCCATAGCAGCTAGGGACCATCTGACAATTCCTATCCACAGCAGTAAATGAAGGGAGAATTTCACTGCATACAGTCAGGTTTCTTATAAAAACGGTACACATTTTTTAATTAAAGTATATTGGAGAAAGGTTTCTTTTTCATTAAAGAAAGTAAAAATGGGATTTTATTATTTTGCCTTTCCTTGTCCTTTAATAAATCTGCCCCTAAATGTTGGGAGGTGATAGGACTGCTTAGACCTGATTAGATAAAAGTAAATAGCAGGTCTGGACTGAGATTCAAAATAGGCCCTAGCATTTCAAGCCTTAACATTAAATAAACCCAATAGGCTGGTTTTGTTCCAATAAGGATTAATTATATCTTAGTTGGGATCAAGTACAAGCTACTGTATTATTATTACAGGAAAAAAAGGAAATAGTTTTTTTAAAATTTGGATTATTTGGATAAAATGAAGTCTATGGGAGATGGGCTTTCCATAATTCAGAGCGTTCTGGATAACGGGTTTCTGGATAGACTCAATTTTATCCAAATAATCCAAATTTTTGAAAATTATTTCCTTTTTATCTGTAATAATAAAACAGTACCTTGTACTTGATCCCAACTAAAATATAATTAATCCTTATTGGAAGCAAAACCAGCCTACTGGGTTTATTTAATGTTTAAATGATTTTCTAGTAGACTTAAGGTATGAAGATCCAAATTACGGAAAGATCCCTTACCCGGAAAACCCCAGGTCCCGAGCATTCTGGATAACAGGTCCCATACCTGTAATAAAAATAGATGTCTGCCTACTTTTGTCTTTCCTATTGCAAGGTCTACCAGTTAAACTTGTTAGGTGTGAAGTAAAGTATCAATAGAGGGAGACAATTTATTTTCCAATAATTAGAACAGCCTATAAGTGTCCCTTAGATGTGTTTGTGAGGAACCAGACAGAGATAAATGAAATATATTAAACACCCATCTATTGCCACTGAGCTGTGTTTTCATCATTCCTATACAATTGTTAGAATATTATTATTCAGAATAATTATTTCTTGTCACCTTATCTTGTCAACAACGTTATTTTTCATAAATAAAATATTTCAGCGGGGTTTAATAGCAACAGCTACAATTAAAAACACTCATTTAATTTTGTCATTTGTACAGTTTGAAACCTCAGACGACATAAAAGCATTATGAATGCTATTAACGTTCTGGCACAGTGCCAAGGAGCGTTTAAATGAAAAAGTCGGAAAAGAATACATTAGGAAGCAACGCTTGTGATAGATTTGCTTGCGGTACTTACATTTTACTTATTAATGCTGAACAGCCATATACAGCAGATGAACGCTGAATAAAGTCGGCAGCCCACAAGAGATTACACACAAAAACAATGAAATTGTAGCCCCCACAAAGCAATCGTTTTTCGGCTGCAGTCAATTACCGCCAATGGAAAGAGGCAGAAGAAGATAATTCAAAAACAATAGACCAATTGAATAAGTTGCTAAGGATAGGACATTCTGTAACATACTAAAAATGAACTTGAGGGTAAGCTACCCTTTAATAGAGAGCAGTCTAATGGATCCAAGTATATTGGAAAAATATTAAGTATTAAAGGGGTTTCTCACCTTTAAATTAACTGTTAGAATGCTATGATAAGTCCTGTTCTTAATTTGTCTTCACTTTTATAGGTTTTTTTTAACTATATAACTTCGACTTCTGCCTTTTTCTAGCCTTCAATGCTATCTTGTTTCCAGGAGGCTCAATTCCCCATCACAAAAACATTGGGACCTCTCCCATTGACATATATGCAACCTCGATAGGTCTGAGATGATTTTAAGATTAGGACTTTTACATCCTCTGCGTTTAATAAATTCCGAAAAATTTCTGATTTTTTAAAAAAATTTTCGTGATTTTTACATCCGGAGTTTAGTAAATAACCCCCTTACTATGATGTAGAGCAGTGATCCCCAACCAGTGGCTCACAAGCCACATGCTGCTCACCAACCCCTTGGATGTTGCTCCCAGTGGCCTTAAAGCAAGTCATTATTTTTGAATTTCTGGCTTGGAGGCAAGTTTTGGTACTTTATACTGCCAAACAGAGTCTCCTGTAGTCTATCAGTCCACATAGGAGCTACCAAAAGCCAATTTTTGGCACCCCCAGGAACTTTTTGCATGCTCTCCAACTTTTTTTTAAAAATGTGGCTCACCGATAAAAAAAGCTGGTGCTGAGAGTGATATTCTGAGACAATTTGCAATCAGGTTTAATTTTTTTATTATTTGTGTTTTTTTGAGTTATTTAGCTTTTTTTCCAGAAGCTCGCAGTTTGCAATTTCAGCAATCTGGCTGCTAGGGTCCAAATTACCCTAGCAACCATCCATTGATTTGATTAAGAGACTGGAATATGAAGAGGAGAGGCCTGAACAGAATGATGAGTAATAAAAAGCAGCCATAACAATACATATGTAGGCTTATAACAGCCTGCCAGAAAGTAGTTCCATCCTAAAGTGCAGGCGCAAGTCACATGACTGGGGGAAGCTGGGAAACTGACAATATGTCTAGCCCCATGTGAGATTTCAAAATCGAATATAAAAAAAATCTGTTTGCTCTTTTGAGAATTGGATTTCAGCAGAAGTTTGCTGGAGTAGCACTATTAACGGATGCATTTTGAAAAAAACATGTTTTCCCATGACAGTATCTCATTAAAAGTGAACCACGCCTTACACATCAATAAAACGGCACAATATTTTCTAATTTGCATTAATATTGCTACCCACGGTAGATGAATGAACATTCCACACCAATACCTAACCTTTTGAACATGTCACAGATACGGCAGACTTTTTACACACGTCTTCTACTCATGTGGATCAAAACTCACAAAATCAGATACTTAGGCAGAACTCCAGTCTGCAGCATATTGCTGGCACCTTAAAGAGACAAGAAAATACTTTTAAAACAAATTCTCCAAAGGGAAAACGTATGAATTCTACACAGGACTCTTTCACAACGGAGCAGAATTTAAAATAGTTTCCCTTTAATATATTTTTGGAAGAAAAGGAGACCAGAGCTGCACTGATTCAAAGCAAAATGTCTGCACTTGAACATTTTCCAAGAGATGTGAATAAATTCTCATGATTTGAACATCATAAAGATCCAGCAGGAAGTTCATGAAAAATTGTATTACAGATGTGGCGCAGTTAAAATAACCCTCACAGCTACAACTCCCATGCAAGCCGCCATCAGGGCACATTATTTTCTTTGTTTAGACCTCCGGTAGTCTTGCAGCTTCATAGAGAAATCATGCCGCAAGTAAGTGAATCATAAGAGAGAATAATTCCCACAAGGAATGAATCATCTCACATCCATAACAAGAAAGCAATGTCTGTATTCTTCTGGTAATTTAACTTTCCTCCTGAGGTTCAGTCCTCCAGATCAGCCGCTAGCAATGATATTCTACTGTACGTAGCTTTGAAATGGAAAAAAAAAAAAAAAAAAAACCTCACAAATACTTTCCAAAATGTACTTTGTGACAAGTTGGAGGTTATGCTGTCCTCAAGCGATAAAAGAGGCTTAGCCAAATGAATTAAGGGGACCTTTTGTTCAATGGAGGAACTAAATAGAAAAAAACCCTACCCCCCTACTCTGCGTAGACAAACCTCCCTCCTCCCCCACAGCCTTTTTTTACTTGCCCCTAATTTTTTACCTTCCCCTCCGTGCAGATCTGGCCTCGGGAGTTCAAGGGCGCCATCTTCTTTTTTCGGTCTTCTTCGGAATCTGAGCGGAGTTTCGGCGCATGCACAGTTGTTCAGGACCGGAAAATTACTCAAACTGCGCATGCGCCGAAAACGGAGGTCTGTAATGAAGATGGCAGACGTGAACTGCGGGGGACAGCTCCAACTGCGAATGCGCCAAAACTCCGAAGAAGAACAAAAAAAGATGGCGCCCGTGAACTCCAGAGGCAAGATCTGCACAGAGGGGTAATAAAAAAATTAGGGGCATCTGCCCGGGGGGCAGTTAGGCTGTGGGGGAGGAGGGAGGTTAGTCTACGCAGTGTAGGGGGTAGGGTTTTTTTTAGCACGGGTTTGTATCTCCTTTAAGTAGGGATGCACCGAATCCAGGATTCGGTTCGGGATTCGGCTGGGATTCGGCCTTTTCCAGCAGGATTCGTCCGAATCCTTCTGCCCGGCCGAACCGAATCCGAATCCTAATTTGCATATGTAAATTAGGGGCGGGAGGGAAATCACGTGACTTTTTGTCACAAAACAAGGAAGTAAAAAATGTTTTTCCCTTCCCATCCCTAATTTGCATATGCAAATTAGGGTTCGGATTCGGTTCGGTATTCGGCCGAATCTTTTGCAAAGGATTCGGGGGTTCGGCCGAATCCAAAAAAGTGGATTCGGTGCATCCCTACCTTTAAGTCTTGGGGATTTAAATTTTTTTTTTTTACTTGTTTTGTATGATCAACATGTTTTGTACATATAGTGGCAGATTTATCAAGGGGTGGAAGTGAAAATTCAAATTTCGAATTTTGAAATTCAAATTTTAACGTTCTTTGTGAAATGTGATTAGGGAATATTTAAAATTCGATTTGAGTTTTTTAAAAAATTAAAATCTGATTTTCGAAATTTATCATATCTATGGTAAATGGGAAAAAACTACAACGAACTCTAAATTTAACCCTTGATACATCTGCCCCATATAGTGAATAAAGTACCCCCTCTTGTAAAATATAAGGATATTCAAAGTTACCGAAGAGTTCCATGACCATATAAAAGCACGAGGCATGGAATTTCAAGACGACTTCTAATATCCTCATATTTTGCAACAGGGGGACTTTATTTATTATAATACACACGTTTCAGTGAGTCATGTGACAGAAACTCACCGTTTATAACTGATGACATCAGAACTCACCGTTTATAAGGATATAATTGACAAGATATTTATGTCTTTTGTGTAGATATAATACACAAAAGCCATGAATATCCTGTAAATTATATCCTTATAAACAGTGAGTTCTGATGTCATCAGTTATAAACGGTGAGTTCTCATGTCGTTTCTGTCACATGACTCACTGAAACTTGTGTATTATAATAAATAAAGTACCCCCAGTTGTAAAATATGAGGATCCTCTGTAACTTATAATATTCTTATTTCGGCCTCGTGTTTTTATTTCTATTCACTATATAATTGACAGGATATTCATGGCTCTTATATATGTGTATTATATATGTATGAGTTCTATTATCTGTAAGACATTGCAGAAGCACAAAATACCCCAAGCGTGCTATTTAAACAATCAATTCTTAATTTTACACATATTCGCTTTTTCTGTGTAATGATTAGATATTGCCTTGTGCTTCATCATAAAGCATAAATCCATATTGATTGCAAAACCATCCTCGTTTATTTTTAAAAACGACATTTTTTGTAAGATAAATAGTTAATCTGAGTTGAAAAAAAAGAATAGTCCATCAAGTTTAACCCCTCCAAACATTCCCATAGATATAGACATACACATATACATACCTCCCAACATTTGAAAAATAGAAAGTGGAACAAAAAGTTTTTTGACCACACCCATTTTATGGTCACACCCCCTAAATACCACATGCATTTTGCAAAATTTGGTAGGTTATGGACAGTTTGAACACTGGGGGCTTCAGGGTAGTGATGTGCAGGTCGAGCAATTCTTGACCCGCCCCCGACCCTAATCTGACTGAGTAGGAATCGCACCTGAACTGACCCGCGCTTCCACGTTCCTTTATATACCCACATCCAACCCGCGGGTGAGGAGGGCGATGAGGAAAGTAGGAAGAGCTTGAACCATACTTGTCCAAGGCCAAAATATTTTCTGCGATTAAATAGTAACAACTGTATCTTTGCTTATCTTAAATAGTTACAAAGTTAACTATTATTAAATTATTGAAAGCACTGTTCACCTTTAAATAACCCTTTAGTATGATGTAGAGAGTGATTTCCTGAGACAATTTGCAGTGGCAAGTTGCCGTTTTTATTTGTGAGTTATTTAGCTTTTTCATCAGCAGCTCTCCAGCTTGCAATTTCAGGAATCTTGCAGCTAAGGTCCAAATTACCCAAATGACCCTAGCAACCATGCATTGATTTGAATAAGAGACTGGAATATGAATAGGAGAGGCCTGAATAGAAAGATGAGCAATAAAAAGTAGCAATAACAATACATTTGTAGCCTTACAGAGCATTTGTTTTTTAGATAGGGTCAGCGACCCCCATTTGAAAGCTGGAAAGTGTCCGAAGAAGTTAAATAATTCAAAAACTATAAAATGGAAAACAATTAAGGCCAATTGAAAAGTTGCTTAGATTTAGGAATCTCCCCTATTTAAAGGGGTTGTTCACCATCCAAACACTTTTTTCAGTTCAGTTGTTTTAAAATTGTTCCCCAGAAATAAAGACTTTTTTCAATCACTTTCCATTATTTTATTTTTAACTGTTTTTCCAAAATCTAAGTTTAAAGTTTAATGTCCCTGTCTCTGGTGTTTCAATCTGGCAGCTCAGTGCAGACTCTAAACTGTTTGCAAAATGTAGTTGATCCATTTCTCAGCAGCATCTCTGGAGTATTAGCAACTATTGTATCAATTCTAACAGCTGCCTGTAATGAAACCCAAAGATTCTGCTCAGCACGGACAAAGATAAGAAATGTATCAACTAAATGTATGAATTTAGAACAGTTTACAGAGTCGGCGACCCCCCCTTTCCAGAGCTGCTACAGAAGGAAAAAAATGACACCTTACACTTCAATAATTTGAAAAACGGTGACACATAAAAAGAAAGTAATTGGAAATCAGAAAACAACTAGTTGTTTGAAGGTGAACAACCCATTTAAAAGCTGGAAAGCATCAGAATAAGAAGGCAATTAATTCAAAAACTATAAAAAAAGAAACAATGACGACTGAATTACCCCAGCAACCAGGCAGTGGTTTTAATAAAAGACTAAGAAATGAACAAGAAGAGGGCCTGAACAAAAAGACAAGAAATAAAAAGTAAATATTACAATTAATATATAGCCTTACATAGCAATAGTTTTTTTTGGCTGTTGGGGTCAGTGACCCCCAAAAAAAGAGGCAGAATAATTATATAACATACATAAAAGTTTATATAGTTATACAGTAGTATATTATAGAATGGCTATGTCTAAGAAGCTTTTCAATTGGTCTTCATTCATTTTTTTTTATATAGTTTTTTGATTATTTGCCTTCTTCTTCTGACAGCTTTCAAATGGAGGTCACTGAACCCATCTAAAAAACAAATGCTCTATAAGGCTACACATTTAGGGGGTTATTTATCAAAGGTCGAATTTTAGAGCTTTGTGAGCTTTTTTAGACCTCGAATGAACTCACAACTCGATTGGTTTAAAATTTAAGAATTTGATTTGAGAAACCCTAAAACTTGAATTGATCGAGTTTTCATGAAAAAAATAGAATCACTCGAATTGATGGAGTTTTTGAGCTAAACCCCCCCCCCCGAAAAAAACTCGAACATCACGAAGGCTATTAACACCTTCAAATGGTACAAGATACCTCTGCCATTGACTTCTGCATGACCTTGACAGGTTTTAGATGGTGTATTTTTGGATTCAAGCTAATTACAGCTTTGGGGTATAATAAATTTTGAAAAATCGATTTTCATGGAAAACACAACTTGACCATTGAGAAATAGCCCCCTTATTCAGTGATTCCGAACCAGTGGCTTTTTTGGATGTTGCTCTCAGTGGCCTCAAAGCAGGTGCTTATTTTTGATTTCTTCACTTGGAGTCATACAAACCAGTGGCTCATGGAACAAAAAGGTTGGGGACGCCTGCCCTTATTGTTATTGCTACTTTTAATTACTCATCTGTCTATTCAGGCCTCTCCTATTCATTTTGCAGTCTATTATTCAAATCAGTGCATGGTTGCTAGGGTAATTTGGAGCCTAGCAACCCAATCGATGAAACTGCAAACTGGAGAGCTACTGAGTAGGGATGGGGGTGAATTTTTTTTGCCTTGCTTCACTGCGGAAATGACACCCATAGACTTGTATGGCATTGTGCGTCAAAAAAAAAAAGACGTATGTCAAAAAGATTTTGACGCCCATATGGGGCGTCTGCGACATTTCGCCGGCGGCAAATTATTGGCGAAACGGGTCAAATTCACCCGTCCCTGCTGCTGAGCAAAAAGCAAAATAACTCAAAAAACACAAATTAAAACCAATTGCAAACTGTCTCAGAATATCACTCCCTATATCATACTAAGAGTTAACTAAAAGGTGAACATCGCCTCCTCCGTGCCCAAGACTAAGGGGGTTATTTATCAAAGTCCGAATTTATATTTACCTATATTTTCTGCTACAAACTCCGATCAAATCTGCTCGGGTTTTTTACGCTTATTTATTAATATATTTTCCCAAAAATTTGCTTTGCAGGAAAAAAAATCAGATTTTCATGATTTTTTTTGGACTTTACATCCGATTTTCACGATTTTTGCACCCGAAAACTCAGATTTGTCATGGAACCCATTGCACATCAAAAATCATTGGGACTTCTCCCATTGACTTATATGCAACCTTGACATGTCTGAGATGCTGGATTTTCTGATTCGGACTTTTCCATCCTCGGGGTTTAATAAATTCGGAAAAATTTGTGATTTTTTTTTTTAAAGTCCAATTTTATAAAAAAAAACAACAAATTTTTCGTGATTTTTGCATTCAGAGTTTAGCAAATAACCCCCTAAGTGTTTCAATACCTTTAAAGGGATTCTATCATGATTTTTATGATGTTTTTATTTCTAAACCACACTGTTTATACTGCAAATAATCCACTCCATATACCATATAAAATGTAATTCCTGAACCAGCAAGTGTATTTTTTTTTTGTAATATTGGTGTGTAGATTCATCTCAGGTCTTTTTGCCTGTTTTTGTGCTTTCAGAAAGAGCCAGCACTTTAGGATGGAACTGCTTTCTGGCAGGCTGTTGTTTCTCCTACTCAATGTAACTGAATGTGTCTCAGTGGGACCTGGATTTTACATTTAGATCTACCAGGCAGCTGTTATCTTGTGTTAGGGAGCTGTTATCTGTTACCTTCCAATTGCTCTGTTGTTAGGCTGCTGAGGAGGAAGGGGAGGGGGTGATACCACTACAACTTGCAGTACAGCAGTAAAGAGCGACTGAAGTTTATCAGAGCACAAGTCACATGACTGGGGGCAGCTGGGAAATTGACAATATGTCTAGTCCCATGTCAGATTTCAAAATTACAATATAAAACAATGTGTTTGACAGATTCCAGAGCAACACTATTAACTGAAAAAAAACAAAAAACATTTTTCCCCCTGACAGTAACCCTTTAAGAAATAAAGGTTTCTTCATGCACATTGCCACTGAACTGAAAGGTGTACTTATACCATGTAAAAAAAAAAGAAATAATAAAAATGTATAATATATATACTGACCCATGCATGAGCCATTGGGAGCCTGCACCCAGGACCTCAGACCTGCAACAAGGGCAATGCAGTGATTCTGAGGCTTCCCTATTTACTGGGGTACTTATACCAATTAGTAAAACCTTCAGCCTTCCTGGTGTTGCTGAACTTCAGCTCTCTGAATACTGAAAAGAAATCTGGTAGGTGCAGTTCTACAATAGCCAGAGGGCAAAACAGAATCTGTCCATTCCTACTGCAGAGAGATAGAGAAGGTGGGAAAGACCACAAATAAAGGAGAAGGTTCACTAAACAGAAACAGGTCACGGCACGTCGACGTCTGACAAAACAATGCGCCTCTCGGCTAAACAAAATTACAAATACATTTTCAGTGACATGTCTCCTTTAAGTAGGGAGCGGCGCACCTAAGGTTAAAGGAAGTCCCTGCAGCCACTGTAAAGACGCTCCTCCCAAGCAACTTGCCACGCTACCTGCTCCTCACCGAGACACACGCCCAGTCTTCTTCCCCCGAGTCTCACACAGGGAAAGCGGTGAGTAAACCCCTTCCAATTAACGTAGTCTCCGTACCTGATAGCGCCATGTTTCCGACTGCCCGACACCGCGCCTGCCACCTCTTCTCCCCTGTTTACTGTAGCAGTGGGCGACGCTGTCAATCGGTTACCATGACAGCGCCGCGGCCAATCCGCGCTACGGAAGCCCGAAGGCTCTAAATTTTCATGCAAAAAATATTAGGTCCTGCAAAATGGGGACTTTGTGGGTGTTGATTGGGATTATTCTATATCTGTTATAATATTGTATTGTATTAAAAAATTCTCGAAATGGGAAGGTAAATGCGCCACACACGTCACTTATAGAGCGCAGGGTTCTTACCCATGAGTAGAGCAGAGACTCCTGGGGCCACTGATTGATAAGCGGTGCAAATATACATTTATGAGGAATGTGATATTCCTAGAGTTTTAGGGTTCTGCCAACAATTCCTAGTAATGCCAATAGTTATATGCCTATTATTTATTATCAGAAGAAGGCAAATGATTCAAAAACTATAAAATAGAAAAAAATGAAGGCCAATTGAAAGGTTGCTTAGAATTTTTAGGGCAGAGACACACGCTCAGAATCAGGGAGATTTGTCGCCCAGCGACAAATCTCCTCTTCTTCGGGACGACTAATCTCCCCGAACTGCCTCCCGCTTAGGGTTGCCATCTGGCCGGTAAAAATGATGGTTGATCCCAATGATATTAATAGGGAAAAAAGATAAATATATAGGAAGGCCTGTATTTTTTTTCCAGAAAAGGTGGCAACCCTACACCCGCTGGCTAGAATGTAGAATCGGTGCGCGCCGTTTTCCAAAGTCGGCCGAAGTTGCCTCACAAGGAAACTTCGGAAAACGAATCGATCCGAGTGCCATCCCGCCAGTGATTTAGATTCTAGCCGGCGGAAGGCAGTTCGGGGAGATTAGTATCGTTTTCCAAAGTTGGCCGAAGTTGCCTCACAAGGAAACTTCGGAAAACAAATCTATCCGAGTGCCATCCCGCCAGTGATTTAGATTCTAGTCGGCGGAAGGCAGTTCGGGGAGATTATTCGTCCCCAGGGCTGAATTTTAGCGGTGGACTCCCCTAGGCCGCATGGTCCTGGCGCCGTGTCATGTGGTCTTAGCGCTTGCCTCCCGCACCGCTCTAGTTAGAGCAGGCGCACCGGAGCACTGGAGAGCTGCGCGTCCCCAATGCTCCTCAGCAAGCGGCTGGGTGGCATGCCGCCTCTAAACATACTAGCAGTTAACGCAAAGGTCAACTTGGAAACAGGGCCTTTTAATCTTTCTCTCCTATTCATATTCTAGTCTCTTATTCATAGCAAGGCATGGTTGCTATGGTAATTCAGACCCTAGCAACCAGAAAACTAGAGAGCTGCTGAATAAAAACCCCCAAAAAACAAAAGCCAATTGTCAGAATATCACTCTTTAGATCGTACTAAAAGTTAATATAAATGTGAACAACCTGTTTAGTAGTTTTTCTCAGCAGAGCAATCAATATGACAAGTTCCTTGCTTATTTATAAATACAGATATGCGGGGCATACACTGCCAAGAGCCCTGCCTACAGGGGGGTCAGGATATTAGCCTGATGCCTTCCCTGTGACCAAAGGCTGTGGTCCCTGCCAACTAAGTAGAATGGGACCCCAATTTCAAGTCCTTACTAGGCCCCATATGCTTTCACCTATTTATGCCACTGCATAAAATACAATATTCATGTATTGTATAGCCTCTTGTTTATCAACCTATTTATTAGAATACAAAGAGCTTTTACAGCCCATCTGCAATTCTGGAGCGCCAATGAGTTCTTTCACTGTTGCTTTGATCTTGGCTTAAACTAAATGTGCCTAGTTATTAAACTTGTTCTTACTTGTGCTCAGATTGTTTTCCTCTCCAGCTCTAAATGTGTAGTGCGAAACTAAAAAAATATTCTTAGGTGCTGAGCTCAACCTGATAAGGGACAAGGATTGATGGGGTTAAGAAAGCTTGTCTGTGTACACTGCCCATCCCTTAAATACATAATTACTTTAGAGATTGATTAGATAAGCAGTAATTTGTAAAAGCAGAACCATATATAAGTAGTTGGAATAGGTATGTGGCATATTATATTGAATGCTTGGAGCATGCCATTTTCCAGAAAAGGAATCTTTCCATTATTTGGAGCACATGTCTTTAAAAAAAGTTAGGCTAGTGACACACACACACACAGTGTTTTCTCTGCTGGTGTAAATACAGAGATAATACCCACCCCACCGTGTCACACTAATATCGTCTCATTAGCACGTACACATGGTGGGTTCCAGTGCATAAATGCTAAACTATACACTAATACACAATGGAGTAAATTTATTAAAGAGTGAAGTTCCACCACTAGAGTGAAATTCCGCAGCTCTCAATTCATTTCTATGGGATTTTGAAAGGCGTATTTATCAATGGGTGAAACTGAAAGTTCACTCTTTGATAAATACACCTATAAAAATCCCATAGAAATGAATGGAGAGTGGCGGAATTTCACTATTAACTTCACTCTTTGATAAATATACCCCATAATGTCCATTTTAGCATGACCGCACTTGCAGTTACATTTGTAAAAGAGCACTGTTGCCTTTCCCAAGGACTTACAAAGATAATTTCCGATTGCTTTTTGTAGAAGCGAGTCTGTATTTAGCTGGTATCTCCCAAAAATTGTTGTGAAGGGTAATCTAAAAATGGTTATTATAAGTGGAAAAGGATCTATAATGTGGAATGCTTAGGATTCTTTACTGTAGAGGGATCTTTTTGGAATTTGGATCACCATATCTTAAGTCTGCTAATTCGTAATTTGGTGCTTTCTTGATAATGGGTTTCGGATAAAGAAAATATCATAGCAACTATGCAGTGTATTCACATAATATCTACCTTCATGCTGTATCTATTAAAGGGGAATAGGATTCAGACTGCTTTTATATAGGACTTGCTTCCCATAAATTATTAAACACTATTTGGATACAAAAAGATTTACATCAGCTAATCTGTTAAAATGAAAAGATGAACTTGCAAATTTGATTTTTGCCCACATGGCAGATGCACGGCGGTGTCCAAATTTGCTCTGTGCTTTTCGCTTCTAATATTCACCCGGCAAACTCTTTTGTTGTGAGATTAAGCAATCACATGACCATCCCCACAATCACAATAACCTCACTCCTGTTGCTTTCTATTCATAGTCAATCAGGATGCAGACACGTGTAAGAGAGGGCCGGCCAGTACAGTCTTTGCTTAATCATTCTCCAGACAACAGCAGCAAGGCAATAGTTCACAGAGGAAACTGGAGCACTGCTTTAATATATTTATTTTCTTATTTTCAATAGACGTGACTGGGTTTTGATACAACTCTTTAAAGTTTTAGAAACTTGTCTTTGCTCAGAGCGTGAGGTGCCCAAACTCATCTACTGACAAGGAAGAAATTACAACATAGATCTAAAGAGAACCAGTACATCAACCAGGGCTTCCATTGTGTTCCACTGAAGCTGAATTCATGGAAATCATCCCACTCCATATCTGGTAATGGCTCTTTCACTAGAGGCCTATGAACAGGACATCGACGAGCTCATTTCAGACGAGAAAAGCTGTTGTCTCGACGTTACAGACTCAAGCGATGTGGAAGGAGACGAACTTAATGACTTGGAACTGAATCCATTTGACGGTTTGCCTTACTCGTCCCGTTTTTACAAACTCTTAAAAGAAAGAGAAACTCTTCCCATATGGAAAATCAAATATGACTTTTTGGAGCACTTGGCTCACAACCAGATTGTGGTTGTATCAGCGGGACCCAAGAGTGGAAAGAGTTCACAAGTAAGTTTGGTAGAGAAACTGTTAATTTTATTATCATTATCGTTTTATGTCAGTCTGATATGTCAATGTCCGGCATTTTCTCTTATGAAAGAATTCTAAATTACAAATCCACAAACTGTGCATTGCTTGAAATCCATGGTGGCTCTGGCCTTTCATCATCTGAACAATGTAATCACTTGGTAAACAGGAAATCATCTTCAACTGTCACAAAGATCAAAAGAAAGCAGTCTTTTATTTTATTTTTGTATTCTCTTTGTATTGTTTACTGTAAACAAGAAGTGAAGATTAAATTATCTCCCACTTACATTGTCTACATTTATGCATTTCCATATGCAAATAGCTTGTTTTTCAGCCTGCATTGGCTTTTAAGTGCTAACAAGCTATGGGGTTATCTAAATCAGTGTTGTTGGAGGGACGATTACCTGATGCACCACAAACTTTAGGCCATATTACTTTAAAAATATATATCCCTATAGAACAGAGTCGATAGAGCCCTTTAGTACAATGGCACAAATGCATAATCACGTGAAATGCAAATTGATGCAATTTAAATATTGTCTCTGCAGTAAGCAATTGACTGGTTTATTGCCACTTGTTTCAATGTTCTTAAGTAGGTTGTGGCCCTAGCAAGCCCTTGATGGCCCACAGAACCTCCTTTCTAATACTCCTAGTCTATATAATAGTGTAATTTGTTGTGCCTTAATTCTTTGTAAGAGTACATCTGATGTTTTATTCTGTGTGCATATTTTTTTCTATTAAAGGCATAATAACCCTTTTTTTTTTAAAGCCCATCTGGATGCCATCACCAGGACCAGGAAATTCTGGGGATTCCATTGGTAGAACCACCAACATTCATGGTCAAACTCACTATAGAGTGATTAGAAAATAAGGTTTATTCACAGTTCCTTGGGCTATGCAGACTGCACTTTCAGTTCTATTTAGTAAGTCAGGTATAGAAGTTTGGGAAGCTTCAAGGCCAAAAATCTGTTGTTTTGCAGGCTCATTTGTATGGCACCCAGATGCTTTTTGAAAAGCTGTCAGTAGTCCTTTAAATCAGTGATCTCCAACCAGTGGCTTATGAGCAACATGTTGCTCTCCAACCCCTTGGATTTTGCTCCCAGTAGCCTCAAAGCAGGTTCCTATTTTTGAATTCCAGGCTTGGAGGCAAGTTATGGTTGCATACAAACCAGGTGTACTGCCAAACAGAGCCTTCTGTAGTCTGTCAGTCCACATAGGGATTACCAAATTGCAATCTCAACCCTTCTTTGACAACCCCTGGTATTTTTTTCAAGCTTGTGTTGCTCCCCAACTCTTTTTTACATTTGAATGTCGCTCACAGGTAACAAAGGTTGGGGACCCCTGCTTTAAATACTAGTTCATAACTGCATAAGCCAGGGGTGTCCAAACTTTTTGCAACGAGGGCCAGATTTGGTGAGGTGAAAATGTGTGGGGGCCTGACATTCGTTGAACCATTAACATCATTTAACTCATTTTAACAGTACATGTAATAGACATGTACTGGCACGCAGTGACGCGCTGCTCTCGCATACTTGTTTAGTTTACTGTACGGGACGTCAGTATGCCTATTGACATCTTCAGCCATAATGAAGTATGTGAAGTGGCGCATCACTACATGCCAGTATGTGTCTATTACTAACACCTTCAGCACACAGGCAGCAGTATAGACCAAGTGGCAGATCTTTTCACTAATGTGCCTTAATATTACTGCTACGGCTAGGCGATTCCTGATTGCACTGTGCTGGTGGGCCTCATTATTATTAATTTTATGATGGAGGCTGAGGGCCGGTGTAAATTTTAAAACAGGCCGCATTTGGCCCCCGGGCCGCACTTTGGACGTGCCTGGCATAAGCAGTGAGATTGTATTTAAGGTTTCTCGTTTTTCAGTTTTTTCCCCTACCAAATGAAGCCAAGACTTGCATGTTTATTTTAATTTATAAATTAACAATTGCTGATGGACAACCACATGTAACCAATTTTTTTTCAGGAATGTCCAGCCTAGAACCCTGTTGCTGAGATAGAACACCAGGGTGCATAGAGAGCTTTAAACACCAAATGTAGCCATTGATTTGGCCAATTTGGCATTTTGTTTGTAGCCGTCTTAAAAATGTGGCACTCAGAGCATTGACAGGCAGACCAATGCTTCGATACCAATATATTTTATATAAAATATACATAAGGGTGTTTACCACCTGTGCTTAAAAATATAACTTTTAAGCTTACCCCTCAGTCATGTCGGTCATTGGCACTGTAATACTGCATATTTCTGACTCAGCTATCTGCAACAGCCTGCTAGTTAATATGGCTTTGTGTTTAACCAATGGAGCTAAGGTCATAATGTACCCCCTAGTGCTGCATTTTCTTATATACTGACTGCTCTTTTCTTTCTGCATTTCAGATTCCTCAGTGGTGTGCTGAATACTGCTTAGCAGGACACTATCAACATGGCGCAGTCGTGTGTACCCAGGCACATAAGCAGACAGCGGTATGGCTGGCTATGAGAGTTGCCGATGAAATGGATGTCAATATAGGACATGAAGTTGGCTATATTGTGCCGTTTGAGAACTGCTGTACAAGCGAGACAATTTTAAGGTTCGCGCACATTACCGTATTATTCTTTCAATAACCTTGAACAATTGTTTGCCAATAAATTCAAAAAGGAGCTAAAGGGATTCTAAGCTAAACCATCTGACGTAATGGCAGGGAACAGTCACCCAGTGCTTATAAATTTCCAATGAAAGGACAAAGTTACTCGTGCATTAGTCTGAACGCTATCCTTACAGCCCACCTACACAGCATTTTGGCTAAAGATTTGAGTCAGTCACTGCCTAGTCTTTACTCTGTAACTGAAGCACATCCCATAAAGCTTTAGAAGTTCCCTATAACATCTTACGTTTTGTTTTATCAGCATATGCATTACCAGATCATGCTCAGATGCATCTTTTAGTGCAGAGGAAGAACATCTTAGGGTGTCTTAAATTCTATTAACAAAGGTACATCCCCACGTATGTGCTTCTAATAACGTTGACCTAGTGCCAATGCTCCTTTTCAGGCTCTCTGATGATTTGTATGCAAGGTGCAAAGTGCAGGGCACATGGACACAGTGCAGGCATGGAATTTACACCCCATTGAGCAGTTGTTACTTCCAGGAATATCTTAGCATGCTGCACCCACATCAGCAACTGACTTTAAGGATAACTACAATATTGACGAGTGGTGTCAAAACTTATGTGGTTGTGGAAGTGGGGGGTATCATAAAACAGGAAGGCATTTCTATATATTAGGGTGCCCTTCCTTAGAAATTTAGTGAATGGATGCTGTATGCAAGCTGTCCCCTTTTTATGGGGACATCACTTTAGGGCTTAAAGGAACAGTTCAGTATAAAAATAAAAACAAAAACTGGGTAAATAGATAAGCTGTGCAAAATAAATAATGTTTCTAATATAGTTAGTTAGCCAAAAATGTAATGTATAAAGGCTGGAGTGACTGGGTGTCTAACATTGTAGCCAGAACACTACCTGCTTTTCAGCTCTCTAACTCTGAGTAAGTCAGCGATTTTAAGGGGGGCCACATGGGACATAACTGTTCAATGAGTTTGCAATTGACCCTCAGCATTCAGCTCAGATTCAAAAGATGCAGTTATGAACCATGCCCCCCCCCCTCAAGTCACTGATTAGATACTGCCTGGTAACCAATCAGTGGAAACAAAGAGAGCTGCAAAGCAGAAAGCTGTGCTCTGCCTATTATGTTAGACATCCAATCTCTACAACATGTATACATTACATTTTATTAATAACTATATTAGAAACATTTTTTATTTTGCACAGCCTATCTATTCACCCAGTTTTTATTTTTATACTGAACATTATAGGTTGAGGGCACAGGGAAAAAGAGTTGAAACCTTCAGTATTTATTTTCTAACCCACCTGGCATTGATTGGGGTAAGAGAAGGGTGACTGCATATACTTTTTAGAAAGAGGTCCAGGTGATTCCTCCTATGGTGCATCATTCCCCCCGCCCCACTAAACCCATTAAAAGTGGATGAAAAGCAGCAAAATGTATTTAGCCTGTGTTTAGCTGCTTTTCGGGCCAGTTTATTTTAAGCAAATGGACCTACAGACATCAGCTCATTATTCATAGTGCATAATTCTAATATTTTTATAACCATTTGTGATTTTTCGCCACATCGCCGTCTTCCTCAAATGTCCTGAGAGACTACAAAGGTCTGCTGCTTTGCAGTGATTATGTAAGTTTTGTCTGTAGCTGGCCTTAATGCCCTGTGATAAAGCCATTGTAAAATTGTGCAACTCCTACAGACAAATAAGCTTAGATAATGGGCTCTTTTAGCATTTCAGCTAAATGGCTAAATTTTAGAAAATTGCCATGGGAGCAGCATTTAGATTATGCTGTCATGGTACAAAGTCCCAAAAGTCTATGTAGCAGAAAACAACTTTTCATTTAAGGTAATAGAGAGATACATGCATTGGAACATTGTTATTGTACTTCAGATTCATCATTTACTGATGTGGGTATGTGTACATTTTTTTTTATTTTTGACATTCTGACATTATATTATTGTTGTTTGATTCCTAACTATCGAATACTGATGAATCCGACTTACTACACAGGACTTCCCTTGTCTACACAGCTGAGAACTGTCTAAAAAAGTTCACTGCCCTATGATTTTCTTGCCAAGACACAACTGCAGCTGGTGTTGTCTTTATTGATGCATCTGGAACAAATGGTGCACAAACCGCATGCTGTTCCTTTAAATTGGCGGAAATGGCATGCTTTGTGTGTTCCAAATGCTTCATTTAAAAGGAGTAGTTCACCTTTATCTTTTAGTATAATGTAAACATTGCAATTTCAGAGACAATTTACAATTGCTCTTCCATTTTATATTTAGCGGGTCTCGAGCTTGATGTTTTAGCAGCTACATGGTTCCTAGGGTCTTATTTAATCTAGCAACGAGCCAGTGATTTGAACGAGAGATGGGAATATAAATAGGAGAGGACCTGCACAGAAAGACAAGTAATAAAAAGTAGCATTAACAGTAAAATTGTAGCCTTACAGAGCAGTAGATTTTGACTGCTGGGGTCAGTGACCCCCCCCCCATATGAAAACCTGAAAGAGGCAGAAGGCAAATAACTAAATACCTATATATAATAAATAATGAAACCAAAATGCAAGGTTGATAGGAATGGGACTATATACTGTGTGTACACACACACACACACACACACACACACACACACACACACACACACACACACACACACACACACACACACACACACACACACACACACACACACACACACACACACACACACACACACACACACACACACACACACACACACACACACACACACACACACACACACTCTAGAAGTTAACTTATAAGTCAACCACTCCAGCATTTAAACTATTAAGAGCAATAAAGTCACAAACATCCAATCACAGTATGAGTCTTGTTCTGACTTGTGTTGGGCCATTGACTTATTGAGCAGATGTTTACCTAAATCTGTGAACTCTCACTACACTGGACAGAGTAGATCACATTGCTTTTCATTTGCTTTGGTATTAGGTCTTTTGGTTGTGCTGGCTTCTGTCTCAGGGTATTGCTTGGCTTGATAAACAAATGAATTTTATGTTTGTGAAAATGTTTTTCAGATACCAGTTGCATAAGGGGTGATTTTGCCAGCTATGTGTCTACCGACTTTCTGGGGCCAGACAAGGCCAAAATCCGCCTGCTGAAATCCTCAAGCCGATTTCAGCCCCTACCACAAGCAGAATCCTTCTTCTTCTGCGTCTGGCTCCAAAGCAAACACACTACACGGATGACGGCGTGAAATGCAAAGTTTTCGTGTTTCTTTTTTCCGATTGTGTTTGTGCCGGAGCCGACATAAGGGTTCCGGACACAAATGAAGAAGGAGGAAACTGCTTGTTGTAGAAACTGAAATCGGCCTGTGGATTTCAGCAGCCTGATCTTGGCCCTGTTTGGTCCTAGTCTGTATTGACAATGGCCCAGTTTGGGTATACACAAGTATTCAAAGCTCCTTTGAGATGCTTTTATTCCTTGCCCTTAGACTGTTTCAGTATGATGTTGTAGAGCTCTTATAACATCCAGTTTATGTTCCAGAAGGCAAACAAACCGCAAATACTGATCAGTATGAGTGGGTTTCATGTATTCCTCAATGTTCAGGTCCCCCCCCCTCCCATCCTCTTTGAATATTGCACAATCCAAAAATACATGCACTGATAATATTCCCTTTGTCCAATTATTGGTATGTGAATGGCGGATCTTGACTGATATTTATGTATTATAAACATCAGCCAAATGGACAAGTCACAACTCCGTTTGGCTACATGCAAATTAGAGGTAATTTTTTCTACACAGAAATTAAGGGGTAGGTCACCTTCAAAATAGTACACAGCAGTTGATTTCTATGTTTTACCATTCTTCTAAAATGTATTTTTTCCATATACAGGTATGGGATACATTATCCGGAAACTAGAGATGCACCGAATCCACTATTTGGGATTCGGCCGAATCCCCGAATCCTTTGTGAAAGATTTGGCCGAATACCGAACTGAATCTGAATCCTAATTTGCATATGCAAATTAGGGGCAGGAAGGAGAGAAAGTGGGGAAAAAAAATACTTCCTTATTGTGTGACGAAAAGTCAAGTGATTTTCCTTCCTGCCCCTAATTTGCATATACAAATTCGGATTCGATTTGGCCAGACACAAAGATTCGGCCGAATCCGAATCTTGCTAAAAAAGGCAGAATCCTGGATTCGGTGCATCTCTACCGAAACCCTTTATCCAAAAAGCTCTGAATTATGGAAAGGCTGTCTCCCATAGGCTCCATTTTATCCAAATAATCCAAAGTTTTAAAAATTATTTTCTTTTTCTCTGTAATAATAAAACCGTACTTTGAACTTGATTCCAACTAAGATACTTAATTCTTATTGGAAGAAAAACCAGCCTATTGGGTTTATTCAATGTTTACATGATTTTTCTAGTAGACTTAAGGTATGAAGAACCAAATTACGGAAAGATCTGTTATCCGGAATTCCCCAGGTCCCGAGCATTCTGGATAATAGGTCCCATGCCTATAAATGTATACTCCATAGTTTTAAATTGATTGATTGACCTTGTGATATCACTGGGCTAAAGAATAATGATGCCATGCGATTTCTCAGAGCGGATATCTTGATCTGCAGGTATTGCACGGATGAGATGTTGCGGAGGGAAATGATGTCCAACCCTCTTCTGTCCAGTTATGGAGTCGTCATTATCGATGATGTCTATGAAAGATTCGTTTCTACGGATGTGCTGCTCAGTTTCCTCAAGGTCATTGCGGTATCGAGACCTGAACTGAAAGTTGTGATCATTACCTGCCCTTCTCTGTCAGGGACATTGGTTTCTTATTATGGAAATGCTCCCCTAGTAGAAGCAGAGAACACGCACTCCGTAGAGTCGGTGTACACCACAAGCCTTCCTAGAGACTATTTCCACTCAGCTTTACGGCTTCTCTTTGAAATACATCATACTAAAGAGAAAGGGGACATTGTCGTCTTTCTGGCCTGTGAAGAAGTAAGCGCTTCTTTTAAAATGTAATTAAAAATGTAGACATTTGTTATTATTTCCGTCCGAAAGTAGAAATGCAAGTAGTGGCAATGTAATGACTTTATATGTGAAAGGAGCAGTTGACTGTCCTGAAGCTGAAAAACAGCTGTAACATAAAACACCACCACACCATTAATAATTACATAGCACTGGAAGCAGCAGCCAAGGCAACAATCATGGGCACACTTAGAGGCACATTTGTCAAATTTCGAATTCATGCAAGTTTTTTTTAAACTCCCCTGTACTCCCATGAATTCAAAATTCGACCAATCGAAATGTAATATTAAAACTGAATTTTTAATACGAGGTCAAATTGAAACGACCTCAAAATTCGAATTGAATTTGAATTCAATCAATTTCGATTCGAGTTTTTTTTCTCTGAAAAATACTTGAATGTTAGGAAGTCTGCAACCATCTCCAAATTGATCCCTGGACGTCTCCCATTGACTTAAACAGCAATTCAGGCAGGTTTTAGGTGGCAAATGGTCAAATTTGAATTTTTAAAGGGCCAGAGTATGATAAATCTCGGAAATCAAATTCAAATTATTTTTGAAAACTCAAATCGAATTTGAATTACTCCCTACTCTAATTTGACAGTTTTGACCATGAAAAAATTTGAAATTTCGGATTTGAATTTTCAATTCGACCCTTGATAAATCCGCCCTTTAAAGGAGAAACAAACCTCTTATTAAAAAAATAACCCTACCCCACATAGACCGTCCTCCCCCTCAGCCTAGCTGCTACCCTAACTTTTTACTTACTGCTTGGTGCAGATTCAGGGATCGGAGTTCACAGCAGCCATCTTCCGGGTCTTTGTGTCTTCTTCCGGTGCTTCGGCAATTTCCGGCAATTTCGGTGCATGCGCAGTTTTCTCTAACCGGGAAATTGCTCTAACTGCGCATGCGCTGCTAGGCTGGTCTCATTCTCAGATTACCAAAGACCTGGAAGATGGCTGCCGTGAACTCTGATCCCTGAATCTGCACCGAGGGGTAAGTAAAAAGTTTGGGCCATTTGCCTGGGGTAGCAGCTAGGCTGGGGGAGGAGGGAGGTGTTTGTGGGGTAGGGTTTTTTTTTCATAAGGGGTTTATTTCTCCTTTTAATGTTGATGAGACTTGCCCGGTGTCAGAAAAGGCTGACATCTGAGCTAATAATAAAGCTGGTATTGTAACACTAACATTCTTGACGGCATGTCTTCATTAAGAGCCTGTTCTGGAAGCAGATAGGCAGGCTCGGATTTTTGGAAAGGCCACCTAGGCCCGGGCCTAGGGCAGCAGGATTTTAGGGGGGCGTCATGCTGCCCAACCTCACCCACATTGGTTCAAAAACGGGATGAGCAGAAGATTCAATAATTTTGTAAATTTCCCATGCCCAATCCACATTGTTCAGGTCCCGATTATGAAAATTTGCATGAATAAAGGCCTAGGTGGCCCCCCGACACTGGTGACGGAACGGCGGTGGGCCTAGGGGCGCCCATTATGTAAATCCGGCCCTGGTGATAGGTGAATGATAATAGGGCTGGCTAGCACTGATTCTCCTCAGAAAGTCAATTCCATAGGACTTTGTTCCAAACAAAGACAGACGTGTTTTATTCTTCTCAAAGAGCGCCTAATCATGGGCCTATGAAAACCTGCTTCTTGAGAAGCAGAAAAACCATGGAGGTAACTTATGTTATACATTTTTTTTAATGTGATCTGTAATGGGAAGTATTAGTACTGTATGTAGTAGCATGCACCAAAATTAACTGATGTGTTAGCTTTATTGTGCCATGTCAAATGGAAACAATTTTCGAGGGGTAAACACCTCTCTTCAGTATGAAACTAAGGGAGCATTTACCCCCTGAATTTTGGTGAGTGCAGTGCCCCCTTTATCTACACGAACTACTGTACTTTGACTGACATGGCCAGGGAGTCGCACCACCAGAAGGTGAAGCATTTACACAGGGTGTTCTCCCAATTCCAAAATCGTTTTGCAAGTATTAGTATGTGCCAATTTTTGTTACTTTTTCCAATACATTTCAGTCGCTCTCCTATGATGAAGGTTTAGGACTTGAGCACGTGAGTCAACTGTAGATATTAACCTAGAAGTCTAGGTACATTTTTTAGGTAAGTTCTTATCTTAAAGGAGAACTAAAGTGTAACTAAAGAAGTAGCTAGAAGTGTTGTACATTATGTTTTGGGCTTTTGTACCAGCCCAAGGCAACCACAGCCCTTTAGCATTAAAGATCTGTGTCTCCAAAGATGCCCCAGTAGCTCCCCATCTTCTTTTCTGCTGATTTACTGCACATGCTCTGTGCTGCTGTCACTTACTGAGCTTAGGGACCCACTCACAATATACAGTACACATAGAATAGAAATGTCACAATATAAGGCTGATTATTAATTAATACAGATAATTACTACATGGCAGCACAGAACCAGTGCAACTAACATCAGAATTTAATAATCAGCCCTGTAGCATCCGCTTATATTACAAACAAACCTCATTTTCTGATAATATGCAACGACCCCTAAGCTTGGCTTCTCAACAGCTGCTCAGAGCCCACTGAGCATGTGAGTGTCACAGACACTTTCCAAGATGGTGACCCCCTGTGACAAGTTTGAAATCATTGCTGCATTTGAGAAGCTGAAACTTTAGGCTGGCGCAATAAGTTCAGTATATAAAATATGGCATTTTTAGCCTCATTAATTTTTAGGGTTTAGTTCTCCTTTAAGGCGGCCATACACGTTACAATTACGATCTTTTCTGTGATCATTGGTCAGAGAAAAGATTGTATGTTTTTGTACATTTTCACTACAATCATTAAGAGCTGAATTGTCAGATATAGAGGTAGAACCAATAGAATTCTGACGATTCAGCAGTATCTCTTTGCTGATGTTCGGACACCTTTTGAAGGCACCTGCTCAAATCAAAAATTATCTACCTTGGCCAATTGACGAGCTAACCAATATCCAATATCTTTTGCTGCCATCGGTCAACAAAAAAACAACATACACGCACCGAATATAATATCTGTGCATGTATGGCCACCTTTAGGCAAGTAGACAAGCTTGATTTAGCAGGAAGGATGGTGTTTTCTATTTGAATTCAAATATTCAACACCCTACTAAACGTGTGTTTTCTTTACTTTCTGATTACATGAAGGAAATAAAAAGGGCTTATGAGCATATCAAACAGGAAGCGTTGCACATGAATCCAGAACTGGGTGAACTGATGCCCATTGCTCTGTACCCCCATCAAAGCATTTCAGACTACATCCCTTACGAGGAACTGGATGACAACAGCAAAAACCCCAAACGAAAAGTGGTACTGACAACCAGCCTTGGTGAGTCTCTCATCTGGATGAAAAATATCTTCTTCGTCATTGATGTTGGCATAGAGAAGAGGAAGGTAAGAATGTTTTTATATTCAAGATACCCATTCAGAAATGGATATATCTTGGTTCTCTGCAATACAGGTATGGGACCTATTATCCAGAATGCTCGGGACCTGTGGTTTTCCTGATAATGTATCTTCATGCCCTAGATTAATTATGTAAAAATTAAATAAACCCAATAGGCTGGTTTTTCTTCCAATAAGGATTAATTATATCTTAGTTTGGATCAAGTATTTTTATTATTGTTTTATTTACTGTTTTATTATTACAGAGAAAAAGAAAATAATTTCAGTAATTCTGAGCCTTCTGGATACGGGTTTCTGGATAACAGATCCTATATCTGTTTTCGATATTAAATATAAGATTTGTTATTGGGTCCTTGTGGCAGGGACAATCTAATCAAATGTATGTCTTATTAGTATCATATTGGCATGTAATGCTGCCATACACAGTGTTATATAGTTTTGTGTAAGTTTTTTTTCTGCAAGTGGTTGACATGTTGCTTTTCCTTATGCTCCTGCAACATTTTAATTGTTGTATTTAAAGAAAAATAATCAGCAACTCTTTGGGGTGTTTTCCTGCTGCAGTTTTTCTCCAGAAAGGCATTAAGGACAGTATGCTGGGTAGTCACTTCATGTGGGACAGGCCAATAGAGGCCCCTTCAAGTTTAAAAGGGCAGAAAGGACTATACCTTTATACACCTTCAATAAAAAAAGCTTATGCAGTTAATGTATAACTTTGTTTGGCCGTTTATTTGATTTTAGGAACAGATATAGATGAGGAGTACTAACAAGCAAGAAGAAACATTGTAGATCTAAGCATGGCATGCATCTAGTTTTTGATCGCTTAAAGGGGTCGTTCACTTTTGAGTTAACTTTGAGTGTGAAGTAGAGAGTAATTTGCTTTTGGTTTTCATGTCTTATTATTTGTAGTTTTTGAGTTATTTAGCTTTTTATTCAGCAGCTCTCCAATCTGCAGTTTTAACAGTCTGGTTGCTAGGGTCCAACTGACCATAGTAACCATGCCTTGATTTAAATAAGAGACCTGAATATGAATAGGAGAGGGCCTGAATAGAATGATGAGTAATAAAAAGTATGAATATCAATAAATTTGTAGCCTTACAGAGCATTTGTTTTTTAGATGGGATTAGTGACCCCCATTTGAAAGTTGGAAAGAATCAGAATTTGGCAAATAAATGAAAAAACTATAAATCATGATCAATTGAAAGTTGCTTAGAATTAGCTGTTCTATAAAACACTAAAAGATAACTTAAATGATTACCTTTAAAAAAAAAAAAGTACTTAAAGTCAAACTTCCCCTTTTAAGTATTAACTGTAGGGATGCACCGAATCCAGGATTCGGTTCGGGATTCGGCCAGGATTCCGCCTTTTTCAGCAGGATTCGGATTCGGCCGAATCCTTCTGCCTGGCCGAACCAAATCCTAATTTGCATATGCAAATTAGGGGCGGGAAGGAAATTGTGTGAATTTTTGTCAGAAAACAAGGAAGTAGAAAATGTTTCCCTTCCCACCCCTAATTTGCATATGCAAATTAGGGTTCGGTTCGGTATTCGGCCGAATCTTTCGCGAGGGATTCGGGGGTTCGGCCGAATCCAAAAAAGTGGATTCGGTGCATCCCTAATTAACTGTGCTTAGTTTTCTAATGATACATTATACTTATTTTGTTACTAGTTTATGTTGAAATAAAGTTTCCTTTGCATGGTCCTACAAAGCTATTGTAATACTTTGTACATTTTATTAACTTTTATTTCTCAAATAAAGATCAGAAAATTAGAGGCAAACTTTTTTTTTCATTTTGAATGTGTAGGCCTGCAGCCTGAATAATCATCCCTTTAACAGAAAATGATTGACACTGGGGGAGGCCATTGTTAAAAAAAAAAAAAAATATATATAGATATCTATATATCTATATATATATATATATATATATATATATATATATATATATATATATATATATATATATATATATATATATATATATATATATATATATATATATATATATATAATCTATATCAAATTTCACTGTAGGAAAATTGCAGAGATTGAGTTTTGGAGCTTTGAAATAAAAGTAACATTTTAGTGCTGTTATATATATATATATGCTGCATTTTTCCTGCGTTCGGCGCCTACACGATATATATATCGCGCCTGAGTGAGTACAGCCCCATTTGAAATAATGACATGCATCTATTCCTGCGCTCCCCTGCGGCTGAACGCCAAAAAACGGAACGCAGGGGAGCGCAGGTCAGAACGCCAGTGAGTAAGAGCCCTAAGAGCCCTAAGAGCCCTAATAAATCACGGTGTGAAGCTGCCTCTAGCTCAGCGGGGGCAATGTTGATTAAAAACTCTACAGCTGCTTCCTTAAAATGTAGGATTTGGTATCCAAAGCTATGATAGCCTGGAGTATTTACTGGAAGTACGCCACATAATCAGTGTTGGCTTTGCCTCGTCTAATTCAGTGTGCCTATTCATGGCAATGTACAGTTACCGTAATTGCCATTTTCAGCTTTAAGTGATCAATTTTCAGCCGATACATCAAACTCATTATCTACACACTAAGGGGTTATTTATCAAAGGTCGAATGTTATTTATTTATTTTTTTTATATCGTCTGAACTCGCCACTCAAATGTTTTCTTATTTAGGAAATAAACTAGATTTCAAGTTGTGAAACTCAAATTAATCTAGCTTTCTGTGGGAAAAGACTCGAATCGCTCAAATTATTCGAGTTTTCGGGCAAAACCACTCCAAAAAGACTTGAACATCATTCATGCTATTAACATCTTCAAATGGTTCAAGGGACCTCTGCCATTGACTCCTACATGACCTCGACAGGTTTTAGATGGTGTGTTTTCGGATTAGAGCCATTTCCAGGGTCGGGGTATAATAAATCTCAAAGAATTCGTTTTTTGTTTTTTTTAAAAAAAACTAAAAAATTAGAGGTTTTTTTTTTAACCTGAAGTTTTTTGACCACAAAAATCTACTTGAAAACTTAAATTTTTGTGGAAACACAACTCAAACCTTAATAAATAGCCCCCTGAATGTCTGCTTAAATGTCATTTGCAAACTTTTTTTGCAGTGTAGCAAAGTTGGTTTGTTGCAGTTTAACCCCTTCCCACCCTGATTTTGGCTGCGTGTGGGAGCTCTACAGCAACCAAACAAGCACTTTTCCTGTAGCACAACCGTAATTCCAAAAACATCGATTCTCAGTCGTGGACAGGCTGTCAACCCGCTTGCTAACCAAGTAGAAACTACATTGCTGGCAGGAAAAGTGGAAAGTCACCTTTATATCAACTTTTCATATGTTATAGATGTATATATTTTAAGCACCTTTTTAATTGGTCCTCCTTTGACTTTCGAACTATTAGCATGCATTTTTGCTAATTTCCAGCTTGCAACTGAAAATACTTACTGGTTGTTGGGGTTACTGTCCCTGAAAAAGGTTGACTATGAGAGATGAAATCTATCATTATTTTTATTCGTATTTTCCTATCTTTCTGTGTAGGTACTATCCTATTGATCTTCCATGATTACAGTTAAACTGGTTGCTAGAGTAGTTGAGCCCTAGCAACCAGTAGCTGAAATTTCAAACAAAGAATGTAATTGATTTTATTAAAACAAAAAAGCTGAAACTGTAAATTGCCTTAGAATAACGATGATGCCATTATATTACGTGTGAATTATAAGAAGTGTAAATATTATTTTCTGAAGCATCTGTGAAGGACAGCACACGTGTCTGCGCTGCACAATTCTCACAAAACACCTTTTTTCTGTTTCCAACAACAGGGTTAAAAGCCATGTGGAAACTGGAAACCTGCTGTTTGCAAATCTGTAATACTAAACATTAAACATTTGTTTTTCTTAACCATTAAACCTGTAACGTGCCGTTAACACATGCAACACGTTTAGTTTAAAATAGTTGTTACCTGATTTTTCCAAACAGATTGTTCAGTTTGGTAAAACACATAGCTTATAGTTTATTTGTTTTGTTTGTGCTATTCGCTGCAGAAAATGTTCAATTAATTACATTTTATTTTATGCTTGAGCCAACTTCTTTATCTTTTAACGAAGACAGACGCAGCAAGTAAGAGAAGGGATGGGATTGTTTATATAGAGCTCGTTAGTGCTCATTTATAACACTGGGTAAAACTGCACATGAGCAGTAACCCATAGCAACCAGTCAGTGATTAGCTCAGTTTTTTTTTTTCAGCCAGCTGGGTTTAGCAGTGAAAATAAAACTATGATTGTTAGCCTTAGATTACTACCCAGGGTAAATTTTCCAATGTTTATAAATGAGGAGGCATGTGGGGGGGGGGTATCTTTCTTTTAATAAACTCCTGATTTCAGAAAGTGGATAAGATAGATAATTGCTTATATTATTACATTAACATATAGGCTGAATACATTATAAATAAAAGCCCTATTCATCTAGCTAATTTTGAATATAGTTTTACAGGAATGGGACCCAATATCCGGAAACCCGTTATCGGGAAAAGGTTGTCTCCCATAGACTCCCAAAAACCCCAGGTCCCAAGCATTCTGGATAACAGGTCCCATATACTTCTTTATATTAAAATCATAAGGAATTGGTATAATGAGCTAAAATAAGCCGTTATTATAAAACTTCAAATAGACTGTGGGCAGTTTTCTTTAGTGGGGTTGAGGCAGGGGACAGTCTACTTGTTTACATAGACTAAAAGACAAACACAGACTATAAGATTAAGCTGGGGCTGCATTTACAAGCCATTTGTGTCCAACAAACTGTTATAATCAGGGTCAAAAAGTGATCCCAGGAGATAAACGTCATGCCTTGAAAGCCGCACTACAGGCTCTATACAGTAAGAATGAATGGTGCTGCAGACATTTCAAATTCAAATACAGCACAAGTTAGAAATATGGGTTGTTTTCTGTGATATTTATAATTTTACTTGCAATGCTCCGAGGTTATCATTTCCTTTTAAAGCTGGATTATGAAACTATAATGGTATTGTTTTAACTGTACGGTATCAATAAAAGAACTGTTCTGGTCCTGTGAAGCAAGATCCCTGCAATGCAGTAAATTGGTTGCATTCATTGTGAATAACATCTTTGTTACAGGTATACAATACCAGAATCCGCGCAGAATCACTTGTCACACAATCTATAAGTAAGGTCCGGGCTGAGATGAGGAAGCATATATTGAGCTCATCTTCTGAAGGTAAAAGTTGAGAAACATTACATATATAAAATATCTAAAACTTGCAAGTACTTTCCTGCATTCTTTCCCCAACATATACCCTCCTATGTACAGTAACTTATGGTACAGTTGCTCTTCTGACCACTTTAGCAATTTGTTATTTTGATTGTTTTCCTGATATTGGCAGTTGTTTTCTGCTGGTAACATCATGATTGCGTAACAGGAACACCCACTACTATTCAGTCCGCTCAGGGACCAAACAAAGTGGCAAAAACTCAATTTATTGATGCAAAGAGCATCTCCTGACACCCTGAACAGAGAAGCTTTAGGAGAGGTTTCTGGCAGAAGTGAATTAACCTTTCACTATTCTGTCCAACCCCTGCAAAGATAGAGTAGCAGGGGGTGCTCCTGTTACACATTCATGATATTGGCAGTGAACAACTGCTAATATTGAGAAAATAAAGAAACAATGTCAATGGATAAAGGGGTCAGAAGAGCACTTTTATATATGAAGTTATGTGGGTGGGTATATGCCCCCGTTAATGGCTTGGCACACCTGGATTTTTGGATAACTGCAAAACACATGCTATGTAATCCTTATAATTATAGTTAAATGAGCAGTGAGTTATCTCAGGTCAGTACTACAGTATGTCTGGCACCTTCTGTTTTCATTACTATCTTCAGACATGTAGCCCTAGGCTAAGACCACACTTGACTGATTCTCAGGCTGCAGATAAAAGCAGGCAGAGAAACAACCCCTATGCTTAAAATGGCACAGAACTTAACAAACATAGCACAGAACTTGTTTGTGGTGCTAAAACACAGGAGTATGCATTTTGGTACCGAAATCTGCTCCCTGCCGAAACAGTGATTCCGCTGCAGGCACAGAAGACTGATGATTCAAGTGTAAGGGCTGATACTCTGTTTATCAGCAGTGTGGTCTTAGCCTTAAAGGGGTCCTGTCACCCAACAAAATTATTCAAAATCCTATTTTATCACATTAGTCAAGCAAAATGAACTTTAATTATACTATATAAATTATTTGAATCTTGCTTCCTTCAGTCTGGGATTTTAAAATTATAGCAAGCAGACAGCAGCCATTTTGTGCACACTGTTATTAAGGCAAGTCTTGTATCATCTCAAAATCTTGTTTGTTCACCAGAATTGGGGACCTGATGTCCATCCCCATGCCCTGGCTACACAATTAAATGGTAAAGAGAACAGGAGAATATGCGGAGAGCAGTGACATCTAGGAAGTGCTGAATGGAAAGTGAAAGTAATTGTCTGCCTAAAGCTGGCCATAGACGCAAAGATCCGATCGTACGAATCGTGGATTCGTACGATTTTCGGACCGTGTGTGGAGAGTCCCGACATTTTTCGTCCGCCGGAGATCGGTCGTTTGGTCGATCGGACAGGTTAGAAAATTTCTGTCGCCTGCCGATAATATCTCTGCGTGTATTGCCGCTCGTACGATTTTCAGTGGGAGACTGTCACTAGTGTTGTCAGACATAAGTATCGTACGATTGCTGTCAGGGGCAGAACATTGGGTGATCTGTTCTTATTTGATCGGAATGGTAAAGACTTTGATCTGAATGGTTAGTGGAGGGTCGGTAGATGGGAAAGTCCGATCGTACGTTGATTCGTACGATCGGATCTTTGCCTCTATGGCCAGCTTAAGGCATAGAGGAGGGGCAGACAATATTTGATTGACAGCTGAGATTTTTAAATGAGCTTATAACTAGGGATGCATCGAATCCTTTACGAAGGATTCGGCCGAATACAGAACTGAATCCTAATTTGCATATGCAAATTAGGGGTGGGAAGGTAAAAACATTTTTTACTTCCATGTTTTGTGACAAAAAAGTCACATGATTTCCCTCTCCACCCCTAATTTGCATATGCAAATTAGGATTCGGTTTGGCCGGACAGAAGGATTAGGCCGAAACCTGAACCGAATCCTGGATTTGGTGCATCCCTACTTATAACAGCTATAAATGCTTATTAAAAAAAGAGAAACTGGAATTCATGTTTAATTTGAAAAGGACTTTTATTATACAGATTTTTGTGTCTGGGTGACAGGTCCACTTTAAAGGGATTCTGTCATGATTTTTATGGTATAGTTTTTATTTCTAAATTACACTTTTTACACTGCACATAATTCACGCTACAATATAAAATTTCATTGCTGAACCAGCAAGTGTATTTTTTTTTTTTGTAATATTGGTGAGTAGGCGCCATCTCAGGTCACTTTGCCTGGTCATGTGCTTTTAGAAAGAGCCAGCACTTTAGGATGGAACTGCTTTCTGGTAGGCTGTTGTTTCTCCTACTCAATTTAACTGAATGTGTTGCAGTGGGACCTGGATTTTACTATTGAGTGTTGTTCTTAGATCTACCAGGCAGCTGTTATCTTGTGTTGCTATGTACTGCTATGTGGTTACCTTCCCATTGTTCTGTTGTTAGGCTGCTGGGGGTAAAGGGAAGGGGTGATATCACTCCAATTTCAAGTACAGCAGTAAAGAGTGACTGAAGTTTATCAGGGCACAAGTGACATGACTGGGGGCAGCTGGGAAACTGACAATATGTCTAGCTCCATGTCAGATTTCAAAATTAAATATAAAAAAATCTGTTGATGGATTTCAGTGCAGAATTTTGCTGGAGCAGCACTATTAACTGATGCATTTTGGAAATAAAATTCCCTTTAAACACGTTTACAATTCTGGGGGTATGATGAGATTCAGAACTCTTCCTAGGAAGCAAAATGCCTGAAAATGCAGTACAGACGCTCAAAAAATGCAAAGGGAGCAAAACGCTCAGTGTCACCCAGGTTGCCCTGCAGCTACAACATTGTCAAGTGTATGAGACATCTATGTGACTGATGTACAGAGCCAACAATAGGCAGACTGTAGCCTGGAGGCATGCTGAGTTTTTAAAGAATGTGTAGCCAGGACTCAATATGAGGGAGTGGTTCACTCACGGCTTGTTCTGTCTGCATTTTCCTGTAGTAGCTTAGGGTAAAAAGATCACATAGAAATTCAGGGACATGTCACAAAAAAACACACTTGGCATTTGTGTTTCAGATTTCCATTATAGTGCATGTATAATACCCGTTATCCAGAAACTTCTGAATTACGGAAAGGCTGTCTCCCATAGACTCCATTATAATATAAATAATCCAAATTTTAAAAAATTATTTCCTTTTTCTCTGTAATAATCAGTACCTTGCACTTGATCCCAACTGACATATAATTATTTCTCATTGAAAGCACCTATTGGTTTTTTTTTTTTAATGTTTACATGATTTTCTTGATGATCCAAATTACGGAAAGACCCGTTATCCGGAAAACCACAGGTCCCAAGAATTCTGGATAATGGGTCCCATACCTGTACTATTTTCCCTGCTGTAAGGAAATTCAGCTTAAATTAAAATTCACTTGTTTTATTCTTGCAGGAAAACTATTTTGCTTGTACCCCGAGGACTTTGCGCATGAGATGAAACCATTCCTGACAGCAAAAGTGGAAGAGTGCAATTTGATTTCAATGGTTCTGTTTCTGAAGAGAATGGACATTGCGGGTCTAGCTCACTGTGACTTTATCAACAGGCCAGGTACTCTCCATCATTAGTAGCATGGTCCTCACCAAATAGGTTTGCTTGAGTTCATGTTAGACCTGTCAGCTACAAGTAGCAGCTACAGGTATGGGATCCGTTATCTGGAAACCCGTTACCCAGATCATAATTATGGAAAGGCCGTCTCCCGTAGACTCCATTTTATCCAAATAATCCCATTTTTTAAAAATTTCTTTTTTCTCTGTAATAATAATAAAACAGTTCCTTGTACTTGATCCTAACTAAGATATAATTAATCCTTATTGGAAGCAAAACCAGCCTCAGGGTCGGACTGGGGGGCCCGGGGCCCACCGGGACTACTGTCCAGGGCCCCCTCCGACCCCCTACCGTGATGTGCTCTGCGTGAGGGCGCCGCTCGACGCTCCTGCTTGAATGGCGCCGCTCAGGGCTCTGTATGAATGACGCTATGCGCAGTGCGGCGCCTAAAGAAATCTTATTTTTTTTTTAACATACTGGTCGGGAGAGGGGTCTGGCCTGGCGGGGGGCCCATTAAGGGTCGGGGCCCACCGAGTTTTTTCCGGTTTCCCGCCGGGCCAGTCCGACACTGACCAGCCTACTGGGTTTATTTAATGTTTACATGGTTTTCTAGTAGACAAGGTATGAAGATCTAAATTACAGAAAGATCTGTTATCCTGAAAACTGCAGGTCCCGAGCATTCTGGATAACAGGTCCCATACCTGTACTAATCTTCTGATGTAACATAAGGCATTTTGGCAAGATTACACAATTCAAATCTTTTACTGGTGGAGATTCAGGTCGACTGCTGTACAAAGTTGCTTTTGTTGCTCACATTGCAGGAGATTTAGTAAGGGTGACAAAACTGTCATATTTCACAACATTGCTAAATAGGGAGAGATCTGGGGAAATTTGCCTTTTCTGCTTCCACATGTAGCAGCAATCAAAATGCCTCTGTTATGTATATAAGATAACAAGATGCTTGACATAGTTCAGCTAATCAGCATGCTAACTGGTGAATATTTCTTGCATCTGTAATTTTTTTGCTCAGTTGAATTCTCATTGGTGAATTGTTGCCCATGTGTGATGAGGTTTTTTTTTTATCAACTTCTATGAAGACGTACGGACAGCGTGATGGTTTGTTTTAGTGTCCCTTTAGGTAAGCTCCAGTTCTGAAGTGCCTTGAAGTCAGTGGAGACATTTGACAGGCTAGTCGGTCAACTGTAGCAATCCCAAATGTATATATGTAAGCAAAAGAACATCTAATTATAATAAGATAACTCACCAAAGTAGAATGTTGGCCCAGGTGCTCCTGCCCCAGGCCCTCATCTCAGGGGAGCGGACAATCTGTATACAAAAACATTTAGGGGACTCTAGGAAGCCATGTATACATTAGACCAAAAGTAGTTGGTTAAAAAGTAGAAAATATCTTTATTTAAACAATCATATCGGTCGAGCCTCATGTGTTTTGTGTACCTAAGACACTTAATTATAGGCACTCTTATATTACTCTATACCATTGCTGGGTGGCCATTTTCGAAGTTCTGTAATTACAGGTGTGGGATCCATTATCTGGAAACCTGTTATCCAGAAAGCTCCTTATTACGGAAGGGCCATCTCCCATAGACTCCATTTTATTAAATTTTTTAAAAAATGATTTCCTTTTTCTCTGTAATAATAAAACAGTACCTTGTATTTGATCCCAAATAAGATATAATTAATCTTTATTGGAAGCAAAACCAGCCTATTCGGTTTATTTAATGTTTACATGATTTTCTAGTAGACTTAAGGTATGAAGATCCATATTACTGGAATATGATTAGGAGAGGCCTGAATAGAAAGAGAAGTAATAAAAAGCAGCAGTAACAATACATTTATAGCCTTACAGAGCATTTGTTTTTTAGATGGGGTCTGTGACCCCCATTTGAAAGCTATAGCATACTAAGAGTTAATTAAAAGGTTTACCACCCCTTTAAGGCCCTTGGCATATGGAGCATTTTTAGCACTGCTGTCATTAGGTAGAAAGCAGTCAATAACAACCCTGTCTTATAGTATTTCTCAAGGAGGTCCACCTTTACTCCTCCATCTGCATCAACCGTACTGTTTTCCAGTATGAGCAGATGGGAGTTATTAGTCCATCCCTTTGTGGAGCCTAATGACTGCTGCCGCCTGAAATACTTGGTGTTCCATTTATTCAACAAGCGCCGAGTTAATCTCTTTTGCTTTTACTGTAGTGCAACAGTGTCACAAAGGTCAAAAGAGAAGAACCTTACTTAAATCCATCCATTGAAGAGTCACAAAGAGCACATCTAACTAAATAAATCACTCATATTAAAGGAATTGTTTCCCTTTGACTTAACTTTTAGTATGATGTAGAGCAGGGGTCCCCAACCTTTTTTACCCATGAGCCACACTCAAGTATAAAATAATGTTGGAGAGCAACACGAGCATGCAAAAAAATCTTCCAAATAGGAGTCTCTGTTGGCAGTACACGTGTTTTTTTATCCAACTAAAGCTTGCCTTTAAGTCAGGAATTTAAAAATAAGCACCTGCTTGGAGGCCATTGGGAGCAACATCTAAGGGGTCAAAGAGCAACATGTTGCTCACGAGCTAATGTTTGGGAATCACTGATGTAGAGAGTGATATTCTGAGGCAACAGGCAATTGGTTTTCATTTTATATTGTTGGTTTTTGAGTTATTTAGCTTTTAAATTCAGCAGCTCTGCAGTTTGAATCTATCTGGTTGCTAGGGTCCAAATGACCCTAGCTTCCATGCACTGATTTGAATTAGAGACTGATGTATGAAAAGGAGAGGGCCTGAATAGAAAGCGGAGTAATAAAAAGTAGCAATAACAAGAGTTAGAAGAAGAAGAAGAATGCAAGTAATGCAAAAACGATAAAAAAATAAAATAATGACAATCAAATGAAATGTTACTTAGAATTAGCCAATCTACACAATACTAAACAATAACTTAAAGGTGAACCACTCCTTTAATCCAAAAACAGCGTATGCCAGGGCAGTATCTGTTTCATTTAGGTTTGTCTTACTTGCCCTTCTAAATGAAAATATTTTTTTCTAATCTAAGAATGCACATATCAAGGAATAAGAATGCACATATCAAGGAATAAGAATGCACATATCAAGGAATAAGAATGCACATATCAAGGAATAAGAATGCACATATCAAGGGATAAGAATGCACATATCAAGGGATAAGAATGCACATATCAAGGGATAAGAATGCACATATTAAGGGATACAAAATGCACGTATTAAGGGATACAAAATGCACGTATTAAGGGATAAAAATGCACGTATTAAGGGATAAAAATGCACATATCAAGGGATAAGAATGCACATATCGAGGAATAAGAATCCAAATATTGAGGAATAAGAATGCACATATTAAGGGATAATAATTTAAGAATGCACATATCAAGGAATAAGAATGCACATATCGAGGAATAAGTGCACATATCAAGGGATCAGAAAATTAAGAATGCACATATCAAGGAATAAGAATGCACATATCAAGGAATAAAAATGCACATATCAAGGAATAAAAATGCACATATCAAGGAATAAGAATGCACATATCAAGGAATAAGAATGCACATATCAAGGAATAAGAATGCACAGATCAAGGGATAAGAATGCACAGATCAAGGGACAATAATTGCAGTAAAAGCCATGCACTCAAAAGCAGAGGAGCTTTATCGTCCCTACTACTGTATTTCAGAAAGAAACTGGATGAAGTATTCATGAGAAAAAGTTCTGTTCCTTGCAAAGTCGTCTTAAGACATAAATGTCATTGTGCTGAAATGCCTCGCATCCACAAGAAAGCTCAGTGAAACGGATTGGTGTCTTTAATGTCGCTTTCTCTGAAGTTAGTTTGTGTGCCTCCAGGGAAGACGTGTAACAGGCTGCTCACTGCTTTAAGTATTTCTTTAAAACATTGTACCCTTTTTCTCCCTACTTTGTGAGTAGAGTTGAAATAGAATTTCTGTTCAAAGCAGTAGTTCAGGGTGCGTTATCTCTGCAGAATGCTGTGCCAGAGCATAGACTAAATGCTTTATTTCCAGTTTTGTTTTCGCCATAGCACATCAGTTTGGCCCTTGTTGGTAATTCATCTGAATGTACAATATGATCGGCTGCATTTGAAATGGATCTGTCATGTGCTGATAGCCCTTACATCCATATGTACAGTAATTAAATGTATTTTAATGACAAATTAGTTACCGTTATTCCCAAAGTGCCATTAAAACTGCAGTATAGAGATTAATGGGATTAAGTTCTGCAGTCATAGCTTCTACTGGTGAAAAAGCTGCAACCATCGTGTTGCATTAATTCAAGTTTTTTACAGTCAGGTTTTTTCATAAATAAACATTCCAGTTGTGAGTTTATTCGAGGTAGGAAAAAACCTCATAAACTCGATCTTTGATAAACAACCCCATAACGTTTAAACGATTTTTTTTCTACACTTAAGGCATGGAGATCTAAATTACAGAAAGATCCCTTATCTGGAAACCCCATGTCCCAAGCATTCTGGATTACAGGTCCTATACAGTTATGGGACCTGTTGTGCAGAATGCTTGGGACCTGGGGTTTTCTGGATAATTGATATTTCCGTAATTTGGATCTTCAAGTCTACTAGAAAATCATATAAACATGAAATAAACCCAATACGCTGGTTTTGCTTCCAGTAAGGATTAATTATATCTTAGTTGGGATCAAGTACAAGGTACTGTTTTATTATTACAGAGAAAACATTTTTAAAAATGTGGATTCTTTGGATAAAATGGAGTCTATGGGAGATGGCATTCAGTAATTCTGAGCTTTCTGGATAATGGGTTTCCGGATAACGGATCCTGTATAAGTTACGCAGAGTCAGAATGAATTATATATGTGCTATTGTGATGTGTGGGCTGGCCCGATACCCGCGGGTTCGGGCCGAGCTCGCACTGCTCTTCGTGGGTCTATAAAAGGAACCCTGAAGTCAAATGTTCGCGGGCGTGGCCTGAGGGAGGGCGGGTTAGGGTCGGGGGTGGGTCAGGAAAAACCCTAACCTCGCTCACTACTATAACAAGCTGCAAGTACAAGTAGCAGTACACAAGTATCAGTTTATAGATAGATAGATAGATAAGCCACAATAGTGCAAGCTATAACACTATATTTATTCTGCAGAAAGCTTTACAATAACTGAGTAAACAGCTCTAGAAGCTCTCTGTTTGTTTAGGATTGCAGCTGCCATATTAACTTGGTGTGACATCACTTCCTGGCTGAGTCTCTCCCTGCTCACTCATAGATCTGGGCTCAGATTACAGCATGGAGGGAGGGGGAAAGGGAGGGCGAGAGAGGAGAAAACTGAGCATGCTCAAGCCCTAGCCCTGGAGGATTAAGCTGTAAACAGGAAGTCTGATACAAAAGCCCATGCGTACACAATAAAAGGAAAGAAATGCTGTGTTTCTTTTGACAGAGGACTCAGAGCAGTATTACTTTGAGGGTTTACTGGTATATTTATATAGACCTTTCTGATAAAGCTTATGTAATTTTAGCCTTTCCTTTTCCTTTAATGCTTCGCCATGACTACATGATGTCCTTTTAATTCAGCCTTTCCACTGCTTGTATAGTGGAAACAAGTCATCTGCCATTCTAGGTCTAAAGAGCATTTAGCAGCTGGATATTGAGATTGTAAGTGTTGGAATTTGCGCCCAGCTCCAGGCTAAATGCATTGCCATTACAGCACGCTCTTCACAGCTGTCACTCATAATGCACAGAGATATCCGGATCCCCACTTCAGTAATCATGAATTTTCCGCATAGGGTTTAGTTATTTCTGCTGGCGACTCTGTCACCTTTGTTCCACGGCAGTGGTTTGTTTATAAAAAAGACTGATTTGCGAAGCATGATGATTGGCAGGGAATACATTATAACCTTCTGCAACTGAATTAAGATCCAAAGCTTGGCTTAATTAATAGAAAATTAGAGTCACAGCTGCCGGCACTGCAGTAATAGACTGTAACGTCTCAGATGTTCAGCCCTGCGCATTTACAGAGAAGTGCTGCAAAGCATTATTCAAACTATTAAAAAAAAAAAAAGTAAAATACATTTATTGTACTGATGAAACCCAAATCCATTTATTTACAAATAAAAAATGTAACATCTAAGGGCCTCCTTCTAATGATCTAATCTGTTCTCAATGCTGTTTAACTGCATACAGCTGTATTTACTGATCCTCTGCGTGTGCGTTTTTGTGGTGCTATAAAATCCATACATTATAGATCTCATTTCCTTTAAAGGATACTGTCATGGGAAAAAAATATTTTTTTCCAAACGCATCAGTTAATAGTGCTACTCAAGCAGAATTGTGCACTCAAAAACATCACTCAAAAGAGCAAACAGATTTTTTTACAATTAATTTTAAAATTGTAAAAATGGAGCTAGACATATTGTCCGTTTCCTAGCTGACCCCAGTCATGTGACGTGTGGTCTGATAAACTTAAGTCACTCTTTACTGCTGTACTGCAAGTTGGAGTGATATCACCCCCTTTCCCCCCCCCCCCCCAGCAGCCTAACAGAACAATGGGAAGGTAACCAGATAGCAGCTCCCTAACATCATAAAGATCAGCTCATTATACAGATGGCTTCTTAGTGAACAGCTGGGCTTGTACGAACCAGGAAGTAGAATTTGACTACTGTCAGTTTCAGATTAGGACAATAAACAATAGAACTGAGCAGAGTGTTGTCAGGAGACTCTTGCTGCATTAGTTATTCAAGCTTTTGCTATGGACAGAAGAGGGTGCTCCGTTACATATTAACAGTATAGAACTGCTGCTATTAAATTTAAAGGAAAACATAATTAAGTGCAAAAGTGCTCTGAATTTTTTAAAATTCAGCTTCAAGTCAAATCCAAATGCCTGACGAACTCCAGTCCAAAATGTTAAAGAAGTGTCTTCAGGTCACACTAGTAACATATCAGAATAGCTTGATACCCATCCAAAATTAAAATATCCAAGGGGTAAAGAAACCTAATACAATTATTGGATAAAGTTGTGAACGCGATGAGATGTTTCTCGGTCACAAATAGAAACACCTTTAATTCCAACTGTAATTGAAATGAGCAAAGGCAGGAAACGCGTTACCCTTTTCAGAATTCATGAAGCACATGGAAATGGATTAGACATGACGGAGCGTAAGGTCGCTAATTGAATTCACATGACCCCAGTCAGATGTTGCTTCTTTTTTTTTTACATTAAAAACCATCGAACCCTTCCATGCTGGAAATCTTTTGATTCAAGGAAACTCACAGAAGCAAATGAATTACAAGATTAATGTTGGGGAGATGGCTTTCATGCGGACCTCCTGATTTACTGCTTGGCTTGAGGTCCGCTCCTATTCCTGGCAGCACACCTCCTGCTGTGATAGACAGCTTTTCTTTTCAACATCTAGATGAAAAGAGGCACATTTAGTAATGGTGAATGGCATGGCGTTTTCACTACAGACAGATTGATACACTTGTGTTGTATTTTTTCTCTCATGTCAAAACCTCCTTTGAAGAGCTTAAACTAAATCGTGCAGCAGGTCCAACTGATAAAAATGGGGTTTGCAGGTAGGGATGCACTGAATGAGGATTCAGTTCTGGATTAGGCCTTTTTCAGCAAGATTCGGATACTGCCGAATCCTCGTGCCTGGCCGAACCGAATCCTTAAAGGAATAGTTTGGTGTGAAAATAAAAACTGTGTAAATAGATAGCCTGTGCAAAATAAAAAATGTTTCTAATATAGTTAGTTAGCCAAAAATGTAATGTATAAAGGCTGGAGTGACTGGATGTCTAATAAAACAGCCAGAATCCAACTTCCTGCTTTTCAGCTCTATAACTCTGAGTTAGTCAGCGACTTGAAGGGGGGCCACATGGGACATTTCTGTTCAGTAAGTTTGCAATTTACCCTCAGCATTCAGCTCAGATTCAAAAGCAACAAATATGACCCATGTGGCCCCCCCCTCAAGTCTCTGATTGTTTACTGCCTGGTAACCAGGGTAACCAGTCAGTGTAAACCAAGAGAGCTGAAAAGCAGGAAGTAGTGTCCTGACTGACTTGCTATACATCAAATCACTCCAGCCTTTATACATTACATTTTTGGCTAACTAACTATATTAGAAACATGTTTTATTTTGCACAGCCTATCTATTTACCCAGTTTTTATTTTTACACTGAACAATTCCTTTAAAATAATGTGACTTTTCATTGCAAAACAAGGATGTAAATAATTTAGTCAGGTGCTGCTCTCTTCCCCCCCCCTCCTCCATGATTTGTGTATGTAAATTAGGGTCCTGATTTGGTTTGGAATTTGGCCAAATCTTTCACAAAGGATTTGGGAGATTTTCGACCGAATCTAGATAACAGGACCCATACCTGTATAATGATTATAAAGAACTTTTTCAATGACAGGCATAGCATTCTATTATTAAAGCACTAAAATCTTCACAGTCCCGTATATGAAATCCTACAAGGTATTTACGTTGTAATGAAACATGTTAATAGTTTTTATTGCCTCTGTGTCTCTTCCTCCCCGGTGTTACTTTATTGTTTGCTTTCTGCCCTGTGTACAAGCGGCAGTTTTTCATTTCATGCCTGGCTGCCGAGACTCCGGCGTCCTATACTCTTTCTGCTCCAGTGCTCTAACTTTACAAGGTCTAGCCTCTCCTAACATTAAACCTGCCTCAAAATCTAATAAATATTACCACTCGCTAGAAAGCCTTTTGTGCTACACTGTTGAGCATGGCCATAAAAGCATCTAAACTTATATCGTTTTGATCCCTGTTAAACACTGATTAGACAATATCGGCTGTGCTGAACACCCGGTGATTGGCGTTCCTTGGAGATAACAAGGTGTCTGTTATTCTAGGTGAACAGAAACATATACAGGTATTGGATCCGTTATCCAGTAAGCTCAGAATTACGGAAAGGCCGTCTCCCATAGACTCCATTTAATCCAAATAATCCACATTTTTCTTAATTATTTCTATTTTCTCTGTAATAAAAAAACCAGTATCTTGTACTTGATCCAAACTAAGATATAATTAATCCTTATTGGAAGCAAACCCAACCTATTGGCTTTATTTAATGTTTACATGATTTTCTAGTAGACTTAAAGGGATACTGTCATGGGAAACATGTTTTTTTCAAAATGTATCAGTTAACAGTGCTGCTCCAGCAGAATTCTGCACTGAAATCCATTTTTCAAAAAAGCAAACAGATTTTTTTTATATTCAATTTTGAAATCTAACATGGGGATAGACATTTTGTCAGTTTCCCAGCTGCCCCAGTCATGTGACTTGTGCTCTGATAAACTTCAGTCACTCTTTACTGCTGTACTGCAAGTTGGAGTGATATCACCTGCCTTTAATCACCCCAGCAGCCTAACAAAAGAACAATGGAAAGGTAACCAGATAGCAGCTCCCTAACACAAGTTAACAGCTCCCTGGTAGATCTAAGAACAGCACTCGATAGTAAAAGCCAAGTCCCACTGCGACTGATTCAGTTAAATTGAGTAGGAGAAACAACAGCCTGCCAAAAAGTAGTTCCATCCTAAAGTGCTGGCACAAGTCACATGACTGGGAAACTGACAAAATGTCTAGCCCCATGTCAGATTTCAAAATTGAATATAAAAAAATCTGTTTGCTCTTTTGAGAAATGGATTTCAGTGCAGAATTCTGCTGGAGCAGCACTATTAACTGACGCGTTTTGAAAAAAACATGTTTTCCCATGACAGTATCCCTTTAAGGTATGAAGATGCAAATTACGGAAAGATCCGTTATCCGGAAAACCCCAGGTCCCAAAAATTCTGGATAACGGGTCCCATACCTGTATTGATTACCTGATCTATTGCTCTACTGAAACCACAGATGGTTACATGGTACTGTAACTGGGAAACCCCTTCTGTTTCTGTTTTTTGAATAGCAACTAAATCTTTTACGCAAATTCCCTTAATTTCAATTGTGCTTTGTAGTCGAGAACCTCAGTGTAGTGTATGTTACTGTTGTATGATTTGTTTTTCATATTATTTTAATAAAAGCTTTCCATTCTAAGGGGGATATGTATTAAAAGTTTGCCCAGGAGCAGTAACCTATAGCAACCAATCAGCAGGTAGCATTTACTGATCACCTGTTTAAAAGCAAACATCCGATTGGTTGCTATGGGTTACTGCTCTTGGGCAAACTTAGTGCCTTTTATTACATATAGGGGTAAATGTGTAAATTATAGAATCCCTGTTGTCAGGTGCTGTTGTAGGGGTGGCATTATGATTAGAGCTCAGGTACTTAATTGTTTTCATAGTGGACCCTCTGTGACCAAAGAATTCAGAATAACTTATGTATCGTCTTCTAAATACTATTGTCTACTTTGGAGCAAACTTTCACTGTATTAATGGGAATGATGGAGATCTATGCTAAACAGTATGGAGCCCATTTTTGTGTCCCAACACTTTTGCCCTAGAAATAGGGATGCGCTGAATCTACCCGAATCCTGTGTAAAAGATTTGGCGAATACCAAGCCAAATCCGAACCCTAATTTGCATAAGCAGATTGGGGAAATGAGGGGGAAAGAAAGTAAAAAAGAATCCTTGGATTCGAAATTTGGTTTGGCCAGGCACTTGGATTTGGCTAAATTTGAATCCTGCTGAAAGAGGCCGAATCCCAGATTCGGGGCACACCTACCTAGAATTAGGGATGCACCGAATCCACTATTTTGGATTTGGCCGAATCCTTTGCAAAAGATGCGCCCGAGAACCGAATCTGAATCCTAATTTGCCTATGCGAGTTAGGCATGGGAAGGGGAAAACTATTTTTACTTCCTTGTTTTGTGACAAAAAGTCACGCAATTTCCCTCCCCGCCTAGGGTTGACACCCGGCCAGTATTATACCGGCCTAGTCGGTAAAACATCTGCCGGGGCCGGTATTACAAATTTACCGGCAATGTAGCTGCCGTTAATTTGTAATACCCTTATCAAAAACCCTTGCCCTCCACTGGCCAGTAATTTTTTTTTTTTATAAAAGGTGGCATCCCCATACGGATTAGTTTCAGCCAGACAGAAGGATTTGGCTGAATCCAATCATGCTGAAAAAGGCAGAATCCCAAACTGAATCCTGGATTCAGTGCATCCTACCTAGAATATGTTGGTATATGCCTCCTGAATATGTTTGGTATATGCCTCCTGAATTAGAAGCCCACCCAACCAGTGCCGTCGGTTCATTGTGCTGCCTCTGCAGGAATCCTGACCAGACCCAGCACGGTTTTTGAAAGGGGTTGTTCACCTTAAAATAAACTTTTAGTATGATGTAGAGCTTTATATTCTGACACAATTTGCAGTTGGCCATCCCTTTGTATTTTTTTGTGGTTTTTAAATTATTTAGCTTTTTGTTCAGCAGCAGTTTGGAATTTCAGCAGGTATCAGGTTTGCTAGGGTTCCAATAGCAACCAGGAAATGTTCTGAATGAGAAACTGGAATAAGAATGGGGGTTGAATACAATGAAAAGTAATAAAAAGTAACAATAATAATAACATTGCTGCCTCAAAGAGCGATAGTTTTTGGCTGTTGGGGTCAGTGAAAGCCTTTTGAAAGCTGGAAAGAGGCAAAATGGCAAATCATTCAACAACTATAAAAAATAAACAATAAAGACAATTAGAAAAGTTGCTAAGAATCTACAATTCTATAACATAATAAAAGTTAACCACCCTTTTAACAGCTACTGCAGACCCCCCTCCTCCTGTTGTTTCTGGCACCATGTCCCTATCAGTGATTTAACATGGTATGGGGGTGGGTAGCAGATGGTGAGCTCCTTTGTCCCTCCAGACTGCTGATGGGAGAACTCCCTGTGCAGGATGCTAGGGGGAGGGCACTCTATGCAGGACACTTCTGATTGGAGAAGCAACCTGCAGGGATGGTAACCCAGAACTGCTCTCCTTGCAGCCATCTTTAAAGAGTGCAGGAGGTGAGAAAGCAAAAGAGGCTTTAAACACCCTCCTTAACTCAGAACAGGTTAGTTTACACTAATTAAATGACAGAATTACAGGGGGAAAAGCTTTGCATATTTACTTTCATTTTTTATAATCCCCTAGTTCCCCTTTAAAAATTGTTAGTTCCTGTTTATGTGCCAAAAATGTTCCAACTGATTATAACATTTAACTTTTTTTTTTCCCCCCCTTCATGCAGACCCTGAAAGTTTAATGCAAGCGCTGGAAGATCTGGATTATTTGGCGGCACTTGACAACGATGGAAATCTCTCTGAATTTGGAATAATTATGTCTGAGTTTCCACTCGATCCACAGCTGTCAAAATCCATTTTAGCTGCCTGCGAATTTGACTGCGTGGATGAAATGCTCACGCTGGCTGCTATGGTTACAGGTATTACACACTAAAACAATAGCCGGCTCTTACTCTGCATACTAAACAGCAGATGTCCTGCTCTCGCTGCAGTAAGCGGGAAAGGTTGATCCTGCCACTGATTCCATGTCTGGCGCCAAGTGAGCAAGCACAGCCTCTTACCACATATCTGAATGCAAATGAGAGGTGTATTGCTTCTAAATGCAAGACAACTGAAGTTTCAAGAGGACAAATGACGCTAATATAGCAATTTCAGGCTGATGCATACTGTAATACAATTAATTTTATACATGAAGCCTTGTGGAACAGATGAGTTATTTGTCTGTGAATGCATCACGGGGGCCTATATCCAATCTCTAAATATCTTGCCACTTTCTCTCTGCAAAGTTGAGATGATGAAATCGCGTGATAGAAATAAAATGGTGACCGGATAAAGGAGAAACAGAAAAAGAACATATTACTAAAGCATTTTACCAGATGTTTATTATAGTTTTCTGATGCATCATTTGATAGAATTCACATTGCAACCTGTTAAAGGAACAGTTCAGTGTAAAAATAAAAACTGGGTAAATAGGCTGTGCAAAATAAAAAAAATGTTATTTATAGTTAGTTAGCGAAAAATGTTATGTATAAAGGCTGGAGTGACTGAATGTCTAACATAATAGCCAGAACACTACTTCCTGCTTTGCAGCTCTCTTGGTTTCCACTGATTGGTTACCAGGCAGTAACAAATCAGAGATTTGAGGGGGTGGGGCACATGGGTCATAACTGTTGCTTTTGAATCTAAGCTGAATGCTATGGATCAATTGCAATCTCACTAAACAGTTATGTCCCATGTGGCCCCCCTTCAAATCGCTGACTAACTCAGAGTTAGAGAGCTGAAAAGCAGGAAGTTCTGTTCTGCTCTGTTCTGTTAGACATCCAGTCACTCCAGCCTGTATACATTACATTTTTGGCCAACTAACTATATTAGAAAAATGTTTTTATTTTGCACAGCCTATCTATTTACCCAGTTTTTATTTTTATACTGAACAATTCCTTTAATGAAAAAACGTGTATACTATATGGACGTTTACGTTTGCTTAGAGATGATTTGTTGGGCCACTCTTGTTATGGTCATTTTCAGCCGAAGCTCAAAAATAATCATGACCAAATCTGTGGTTGATTTTAACATCCATCTGGGAAGCCAATCTGACCCTAACAGTGCAGACCAAGTCCTTTCCCATCAGACAGCCTCATAAGCTATTGCAGTGCCTGATGGGGAAAACTCAGGGTCAGAGCATTTATGGCAAAATCTCGTAGGCCAAGGATCCCCAACATTATTTTACCCGTGAGCCACATTCAAACGTAAGAAAAAAGTTGGAAAGCAATACATGCATGCTAAAGGTTCCTTGGGGTCCAAATTATGGTCTGTGATTGGCCATTTGGTAGCCCCTATATGGACTGGTGGCCTACAGGATGCTCTGTTTAGCTGGACACCTGGTTTTTATGCAACCAAAACTTGCCTCCAACCCTGTAAAAAAAAAAACACCTGCTTTGAGCCCACTGGGAGCAAAATCCAAGGTGTTGTAGCTCACAAGCCACTGGTTGGAGATCACTGTCCTAGACTAAAGCAGGGAATTACTGGCAGAGGCAGAATCTTAAGAGAGAAGAAGAACATATTGACATAAGGAGCAGTTTATTATACACAGGGCTTATCTGTGCACTGGTAATTTGTTTTATCAGCTGCTCCATAGCAAAGTGCTAAAGTTTATATTTCTTGTTTAGCGCAAGAAATAAAAATAATTCCTAATTAAAACAATGGACATAAAGTATATTCAACACAAGCCCTATTCGTTGTACTTATGTTGCCCCTTTTTGGGTAATGGATAACAGAATTTGGTAGCAAAAGATAAATGTTCAAGGAGAGCACAAATATAATGTCAAGATAATTATTCAGCTGCCAGTGCTACTTTGCCTGTGTGTAGAAATCTGAACTGATTCAGACCTCTGGGCTACATGGGTGTTCTCTTGCAAGATACCAGGGTAATGGGTGTCTAAGTTGTGAGCCAACATCTCCATGAGCATGGTCAATTGCAAGTGGATCTTGCCCCAATATGCCCACCTTGAATGGGTGATATTGGGCTGATCCGATTGTGGGCCTTAGGGCTGTAGGAGCAAGGACTACATCAATGAACCAATGAGGTCCTTGATCTGACAGGACTTTTATAGGAACAGTAATACCAACAAATAAAAGCGTTTTAAAGGAATTACAATGTAATAAATTGGTGCCCTGTATTTGTAAAACAGGTGTGTTTGCTTCTGAATCACTACTATAGTGTACTGTATATAAATCAGCTGCTGTGTAGCTATAGGGGGAGCCATTAAAACACAAGATACGCAGTAGATAACAGCTGTGTAGAATCCCATTGTACACTACAGGGCTTATCTGTTATCTGCTGTGTATCCTGTGCCTTTTCTCCTTTTTTAGCTTTGAATGGCTGCCCCATAGCTACACAGCAGCTTGTTTATATAAACTACAGTAGAGTTTCTGAAGCAAACACACCAGTTGTAAAAGTGCAGGGCAAAACTACATTATATTTTCATTACTTATAAAGACCTTCATTTTTTTGGTGTTACTGTTCCTTTAAACCTGCCCAATCAACATGTGGCCATTTCTTAATTACTGGTGACTGAAGGCCAAATGTCTTTGATAAAAAAATTCATTGTTACTCTTCTCCCCTTCATACTAGCCCCGAACTGTTTTATCGATTTACCTCCTGAAGCCAAAGAACTGGATTTAATTGGTAAAGGGAAGTTCTTTCATCCAGAGGGGGACCACTTCACTCTCATAAATATCTACAATGAATACGAGCAAATGAAGAGAAACAACGCTAGCCAGTGTAAGTACTGATACGAGGTATGATTATGGCATTGACATACAAAGCATTTTGCTATACAAAACAACAGGATCTGCTGGCACTTACCCACTGACTCCATCATGGGCAGCCACATGCCTAGGAGCAACAATTGGGGGGCACTAGGACCCTGGGTACATACCTCTTCTTCCTTCTAAAACTCCAGGACTGTGCATCAATGCAGCAAGGCAACAGGGAGGGTTGGGAGCTTTTTTGCATGAGTTTTCAAAGATGGTGGAGTGGGTTGGGGATGTTGTGGTGGTGGTGGTGGTGGTTAGATGATATGCGGGAGGAGGAGAAGACGGTGCATATTATAGCAGGGGTCTTGCTTGCCCCCCCCCATCTGTAGGCCCAGCACTGACTCCCCTACCTCCATAGGTCCCCATTCTATTGGATTGGACTGATTGTTCCCTCCACATTGGTGGCCAGATCAGGAAGGATTCACTGGCGAGTAACCAATAAAGTAAACATAAATTTAAGCAACTTTGAAATATACATCAATTAAAAAATATACAGAATTGTCATGATTTTTAATGGTTTAAAACAATTCCTCTCCTGCTGAGCTGTCTGACTACTTTGCTGAGCTTGCTGACTACTGTTACTTTGTATCAGCAGCCATCTGTGCTTCAAACCATCCTCCAAACCCCACAATTCCCTGCACACACGATTTCAAGAAACAGAACATCACAGTGCAATGCATTGTGAGTTATGTAGTCCCTGCATGCTGTCAGTAAAGCTCCCCATAGACGAGACGATTCTTCTTGCCGAACATCTGTCAGGAAATTGATCGGCCAGGTCAAAAAATCTTTGTCGGTCCCAGTGTAATCTATCTATGTTTGCAGGGCCAAGCAGGCAGCTCCCCTTTGTTTTCCTGGCAAATTGGTCTTTTTAGTTGATGGTCAATTGGTACGATCGTACGGGAACTGCAGTTAGCCTGAGGAATCCCCGACAATTTGCAGCATGAATAGGAATATGTACACTGTGGGCATTTTACCAAGTGTTTCCAGGAGTTGGTGAAAGTGATTTAATGGTACATTAGACAGCGGATCAAAAAGTGCACATAAAACATATCCCATTTAATTGGCTAAGACTTAGAACACCGATCTGTAGTCAAATGTACAAAAGGAAAATCCCACAGAGGAGCTCAATTCACTTCCAATTCAGTGAAATTAAAGTGGAAATAGAAATGCGGCCTGCACCCAGCCCCTAACACTCATCCTCCCTTGTGAGTGTCACTTACTCAACTCAATACTCTGCAGGGTCAACCATTTGGCTGCTACAGACGACAGTGAGAAAGTGAAGGAAAAATTAAGAGGCACATTTATCACGGATTGAATTTAGAATTCATGTGAGTTTCTTAAAACTCCCATAAATTCAAAATTCCACTAGTTGAAATTTATTAATAAAATCTAATTTTTAAACAATCCGAAAATTCGATTTGAAACTCGAAAAAAAACTCGAATGTCAAGGAAGGCTGCAAACATCTCCAAATTGATCCCTGGACGTCTCCCATTGATTTAAACAATAATTTGGCAGGTTTTAGATGGTGAATAGTAGGGATGCACCGAATTCAGGATTCAGCCTTTTTCAGCAGGATTCGGATTCAGGCCGAATCCTTCTGCCTGGGTGAACTGAATCCGAATCCTAATTTGCATATGCAAATTAGGGACGGGGAGGGAAATGTCGTGACTTTTTGTCACAAAACAAGAAAGTAAAAAAAAAATGTTTTCACCTTCCCAAGCCTAATTTCCATATGCAAATTAAGATTCAGTTCGGTATTCGCCCAAACCTTTCGTGAAGGATTCGGGGTTTCGGCCGAATCCAAAATAGTGGATTCAGTGCATCCCTAGTGAATAGTGGCATTTGAATTCTTAAAGGGCCAGAGTATGATAAATCTCGAAAAATTAATTCGAATTTTTGAAAACACTCTTTTGGATAACTCTCTAGTCGGATTTGACAGTTTTGACCATACAAAAAATAAGGTAATAAGAGTTGGCAGATAAATGTGCAGCAGGAAGATGTACGTCATTGGGCTGGATGCACGTGACGTCTCACGTCAGCAGTATATTGGGCGAGAATGTATATCCTATAGCTTGTTCAACAGCAGCAAAGCGTTGTAGCAAATATGTGGGAACAGCAGCAGCTATAGGGTTAAATTGGAGGGGAGAAGTGGGGAAGGGACCATTAGGACACATATGATGGGGTGAGTAGTGAGCACCAAAGTGCCACAGATCTTGGATTTTTCAGTGCTGACATGGAAGTTATTTTTCTCCATGGGTATAAAGCATTGCTAGGTAACGTTGAGTCGAGTGTAACTGTCACTCAGAGGATTAATAAGCGTTGTATAAATACACATTGGCTACCCAGACACTGTCTCTGCTCGGGCTTTTATTTGGCCAGTGTTGTGCTTTTTTACTGCAAAAGGAGGGGGGGCAGCAGCAAATTCACAAGACAGTCATAAGCCTGAAGCCTCTGCTAAGTTGGCCCATTTATATGACCTATTTGAAGCAAACGAGTGCCAGTCATAAACTTTTGACTTCTTTCCCTTTTAACAGACGATGTTGAAAAATGGTGTCAGAATCACTGTCTGAGCTTCGTGGCTTTGGAAATGGCACGTGCCATAAGAAACGAGCTCCTTGACATTATGAGACGCATTGAGCTTCCACTGACAGGACCTGCCTTTGGCTCCGACGAGAATGTCACAAACATTAAAAAGTCACTTTTGTCAGGATACTTCATGCAAGTAAGGCAGCAGCTTTGTACATTTACTATGGGGTTTTTTTTTTACGTTTTATTATGTGGCACCACCTAAATGTTAGATCCTAAAAATATTCCATTATACCAATAAGTCCAGGTTTTTAGACCTAAAGCTTTTGAGCATAGTTGCCAGGTTGGCGGTTTTACAGCCAGATTGGGCTACTAATCTAAAGCTCAGACGGGTTTTGAAAGTACAAACTAGCTAAGGTACGGATTTGGGCTACTTTTTGGGCCTTTGGCTGGTTTGTACTTTGGAAAGTTTTTTATTGCCCTAATGTGCCAAGCCTGCTTCTCCCAATGCATGTTGGGTAATGTAGTTCTTGTTTAACAATTTGCCAAGTTTAATGTAAGACTACAATACCCAGCATGAAATAGGACTGACTTGTCCGGGATTTACCAGATTTTGGGCTTGGTACCCCAGTCTCCCGTCCCATTCTGGCATTTTCCAGTGACTTTCCTCAATTTTAGACAATTTTGGGGCAAAAATCTGCTGGCCACTAAAATGCCTAGAGGTTGAACTTTTTTTCCAATATTTATTGAAAGTGTATATGTATTAGGGCCTTATGGGGCCCCTATACCTCCTGGACCCCCCTCTGTAGTTAAGCGCCTGATGACAAGCAAATTTGTCACATTGTGCTTCATGGAAAAATTTGCGAAACAGTGAACATTTGAAAAAAGATATTTTCACAGATATTTATTTATGTAGACATTTTTTCACTGCACATATTGTGCTATTTTTGGGCTACTTTTAAAGTGCCTCCTGGCTAGTTTTGGGCTGGTTTTGAAAATTAAGCCTGGCAGTGGCATAACTACATGTTACCAAGCCCCACAGCAAATTCAATTTAGGGCCCCAAAACATTTGCAAGTTGACGTATTCTACCAAGTTCTATTGAAGTTGCTAATTTTTTAGGACCTCGCTTGGCCCCCTTTCACTACCCACACAGCCCCACAGCATGATGGAACCTCCACCAAATTGTACAGTACTGTAGGTAGCAGGTGTTTTTCTTCTGCCATGCAAATAACTCAATTGTGTCTCATCACTCCAAAACACTTTGTTCCAAAATGGCTGTGGCTTGTCTAAATGAGCTTTTGCATACAACAAGCGACTCTGTTTGTGGCGTGAGTGCAGAAAGGGCTTCTTTCACATCACCCTGCCATACAGATGTTCTTTGTGCAAATTGTGCTGAATTGTAGAACGATGTTCAGATACACCATCTGCAGCAAGATGTTCTTGCAGGTCTTTGGATGTGATCTTTGGGTTGTCTGTAACCATTCTTACAATCCTGCACATTTGCTGCTCCTGTATTTTTCTTGGCCTAGGTTTTTCAGCAAGTGTGCCTGTGGCCTTCCATTTCCTGAAACTGACAGTTTAAACCTCGGAGATAGCTTTTTGTAGCCTTCCCCTAAAGCATGATACTGAACAATCTTTGTTTTCACATCTTTTGAAAGTTGCTTTGAGGATCCCATGCTGTCACTCTTCAGAGGAGAGTCAAACAGGAGCACAACTTGCAATTGGCCACCTTTAATAGCTTTTCTCATGATTGGACACACCTGCCTATGAAGTTCAAGGCTTAACAAGCTAATCCAAGGAATTTGGTGTTGCCAGTAATTAGTACTGAGCAGTTACATGCATTTAAATTAGCAAAATTACAAGGGTACTTAAATCTTTGCACATCCAGTTTTTCACATTTGATTTAATTCCATACAACTGAATTCTGATTCACTAAAAATCTTTTTTCAGAAACCAGTACCCAGTACCGCAGTTATCTTTTTGTTGAAAGTGGAGTAAATTATTATGCAGGCTGAGAGGGGTTCCCAAACTTTTTCATATGACTGTATACTGTAACTGTATTCCCCTCTAGTAAGGACAGTACTGCTGGGGAACTAAGAACATATCGGCCTTTTCAATCATATGACATAGCTGATGAAAATGAACCAAGAGTCATGCACTAAAGAAAAACGTATTTTTGTAGATTGCTCGAGATGTTGACGGTTTAGGAAACTACATTATGCTGACACATAAACAGGTGGGGCAACTCCATCCCGATTCTGGCTTCTGTAACAGCGCCAAGGTTCCAGAGTGGGTCCTCTTCCATGAATTCAGTGTCTCCGAGAGAAGTTGCATCAGGATAGTCTCTGAGATCTCGCCAAACTTGTAAGTACCGGAGCAGAACTCAAATGGGCAATGTGCAGCTCTGATTCTGAGTCCAGCCACAGTGTGAGTGTGTTTTATCCATGTCTGAACATACAGAATACAGTTTATTACCATCACTGACTCAAGTGCGTGTGTTGTAGAAATGTAATAGGGAAGCTCCACAGGGTTAGGGACCGATGTGAATAATGAACTAAACGCATAATGCTAAAACATTAACAGTAGCATATACGAGTCTAGCTGAACATTGTTACACATATACACCTACAATATTACTGTTTCAGAACATACAATATTAAAGCCAAGGGATATCCAAAGTGTGCTCCTCTTACTGAAATACAGTATACTTCACAGCAATGGATGCTGGGAGCTAAAGTTGGTAGTTATTAAAGGGGACCCGTCACCCAAAAAAATGATTTATATATATATATATATATATACATTTTTTTGAATCTTGTTTCCTCCAGTCTGGGAATTCATAATTATAACAAGCAGACAGAAGCCATTTTGTGGATACTGTTATTAAGACAAGCCTCAGAATCTTGTTTGTGCATCAGAATGGGGGACCTGATGTCCATCCCCATGCCCTGGCTACACAATTAAACGGTGAAGAGAACTGGGGGAATGTGGGGAGAGCAGTGACATCTAGGAAGTTCTGAATGGAAAGTGAAAGTAATTGCCTAAGGCAAAGAGGAGGGGCAGACAATATTTGATTGACAGCTGAGATTTTTAAATGAGCTTACGACAGCTATGAATGCTTTAATAAAAAATAGAAATTGGATTTCATGTTTAATTTGAAAAGGACTTTTATTATACAGCTGTTTATGGCTGGATGACAGGTCCACTTTAATGGAATGCACCCCCTATTGGAAAATATAGGCGGAAATCACAAGGGAAGTCCACCCCATATATATCTGGCGCTCAAAGCCATTCCTATTTTCTGTATTGTTTTGAATGTTGCACAAGGGTAATACTTTGCGCATTCTTTAAAGGAGAAGGAAAGTCATTTGCCACTTGGGAGTGCCAAAAGTTATGCACCCCCTAGTGATTGTATTTACTTACCTGACACTCTGGGCCGGTGTTCCTATCAGTACCGGCCCGGGGTTATACCAGCGAGCACCACGGAAAGATCCTCTTCCTACTTCTTCTTTCTTCAAATTTCAAGGGACAGACGAATGCGCAGTAGAAGAAATAACGGCTTTTCCGTTGAAGTTCGGCTTTTCTTTCTACTATGAATGCCCACCCGCGAGAAGAAAGAAGAAGCAGGAAGCTGATCACTCCGTGGTACTTGCTGGTATAACCCGGGGCTGGTGCAGTTTTTTCCTGATAGGAGCAGCGGCCCGGGGTTTCAGGTAAGTCAATACAATCACTTGGGGGTGCCTAATATTTGGCACAGCCAAGTGGCAAATGACTTTCCTTCTCCTTTAAAGGGGTGGTTCCTATCAGGTTATCGTTTCATTTGTAATAGAATGGCCAGTTCTAAGCAACTTTTCAACTGGTCTTCATTTTTTATAGTTAATTATTTGCCTTTCTCTTCTGACTCTTTCCAGCTTTCAAATGGGAGTCACTGACCCCACCAGTGAAGCTAAAATGTTATTACATTTTATTCCTAGCTTTCTATGTGGGCCCTCCTCTGTTCATATTCCTGTCTCTCTTTCAAATCACTGCCTGGTTGCTAAGTTAAATTGGACCATAGCAACCAGATAGCTGCTGAAACTCCGGAACTCGACAGCCGCTGCAGAAAAGTAAAGACCAATTGCAATTTGGCTCAGAACTGCATTCTCTACGTCATACTAAAAGTTAATGTCAGCAACCCCTTTAAAGGCCAAACTTAATTTTTTTTCGAAAAAACGCTTATCGATTTTTTTAAAACTGGAATCGAATTCAATTGAAGTTGTCGGGTCGATTCCATTTATCCGAGTTTAAAAAAATATCTGTTTCTTTAATAAATTTCGATTGGTCACATTTGTAATTTATGGGTGTTTTTATAAACTCACGTGAATTCGAAATTCGACCTTTGATAAATGTGCCTCTTAATGTTTACATCATTTTTTAGTAGACTCAAAGGAAAGATCAGTTATCCGGAAAACCCCATGTCCGGAGCATTCTGAAAAAGGGGTCCCATAGCTTGTACAGCATTGATCATAAAAATACTTTCTTAAGCTGGCCATAGACGCAAAGATCCGATCGTACGAATCAACGTACGATCGGACTTTCCCATCTCCCGACCCTCCACTAACCATTCAGATCAAAGTCTTTACCATTCCGATCAAATAAGAACAGATCACCCAATGTTCTGCCCCTGACAGCAATCGTACGATACTTATGTCTGACAACACTAGTGACAGTCTCCCACTGAAAATCGTACGATCGGCAATACACGCAGAGATATTATCGGCAGGCGACAGAAATTTTCTAACCTGTCCGATCAACCAAACGACCGATCTCCGCCGGACGAAAAATGTCGGGACTCTCCACACATGGTCCGAAAATCGTACGAATCCACGATTCGTACGATCGGATCTTTGCGTCTATGGCCAGCTTTAGAGCTTGAATTTCCCTTTAAAGGGATACTGTCATGGGAAAAACATTTTTTTTTTCAAAATGAATCAGTTAATAGTGCTACTCCAGCAGAATTCTGCACTGAAATCCATTTCTCAAAAGAGCAAACAGATTTTTTTATATTCAATTTTGAAATCTGACATGGGGCTAGACATATTGTCAATTTCCCAGCTGTCCCAAGTCATGTGCTCTGATAAACTTCAATCACTCTTTACTGCTGTACTGCAAGTTAAGGTGGCCATAGACTCAAAGATCCGCTCGTTTGGCGACATCGCCAAACGAGTGGATCTTTCCCCGATATGCCACTAAATGCATGGCTATATCTGGGGTAATTCTAACGTTCGTCCGAATGGCCGAACGATCGAATTACGATGCGCCAAGGGGCTCCGACAGGTCGGTCGGTTAAAAATCCAACTTTCCCGATCGATATCGTGGCCAGATATCGATCGGGAAG